>NC_048415.1:7084707-7139653 GCF_013103735.1 Etheostoma cragini
TTGGAAAATGGCTGCAATGAAACAAAGAGTGAAAAATTTAAAGGGGTCTGAATACTTTCCGTACCCACTGTATATGATTGTGACTTCTTTCTTTCTTTCTTTCTTTTTCTTTCTTTCTTTCAAGCACACATAAAAGTAATAGAAAGGCGTTGCCCCTCCCTTCTTTGCTCTTTGATCTTATACATCATGTGAAAAAACAGGAAGCAGCAGGAGGGTGTGCTGCTAACTTGCCTTAGATTTTGAAAAGGCTTACAGAAAAACACACGCATGCGTGTGTGAGGCCTTCATAGGAATACTGCTCACTCCTCTTCTCCTGTCTAATCCTCTCAGATCTGTAAATAAATCTGTGTGTTAGTGGTTGGTTGGTTGTTTTGCTGGATTACAGTCTCATCTGCTGTGTTTACCCTTGACAGATGGTATGCAGCTATAGCTTGTCCATGCATTAAGCATAATGCAAATTTAAATGAGTATCCTGTGTCCAAAATGCAAAAGCAGATGGTGTTGCATTTTAGGGTTTTTAGTATCACCTCATGGCTACTATTCTTATGGGAACCTACAAGTGTAGCTCAGCCATTCTGTGGCCTGATAAAACATACCACAATTCTTCTTGATCTTCCTGCAGCAAATTCACACACAGTCATCATGTAGGCTATTTATGATGGCCAACATTCAACCCGTTTCTGAGGTCCATTCCAGGTTTTACCAGCTCTGACAGCCAGGACTCGCTGAGCGGCGCAGTTTCTACCGTACAGATTCATGAACATCCACTCTTGCTTTTTTTTTTTTCGTTTACGCTCATCCACACCATCTACAGATCTACCAATCGCCATCCCTGGTTTGTTGCTCATAAGCCAAAATGTGAATATGATGATGCCTTACAGGTGCTGCCTCTGTAAATGTGCTGACAGGTTAACTGGGAGATACTGGGGAATCCTTGCAGGACAGTGCGTCTCACAGGACGTTTATGCTTTTAACCTTTGACTAGCAGCGAATGACAAACCAAAGCTCGGTGTCTATGAGCTGAGCCGGGGTTGAAAGCGCATCTACACCACGGCACAACACGGCGCTCCCAGGGGGGAGAATGATAGAAAGCGCGCTGAAAGGTAAAGTCGTCTGTTTCTATTCATTTTATGTGATTCGTGAGACGTGTTTTACTGCCGTAGCTTGCATCTCTCACCAGGAAAAGAAGGAGAGAGCATCATGATCTGTGTTTGGATGTTACATAATATCAAGCTGCCTCTGGAAATTCACCCCCATCTCTGCTCGTGAGGTTATCACAAGCATGCACTTGCTCCACAGAGAAATAGCATTCTTTGTTCTTTTTTTTCAATTTAGGTAATACATGAATATAAAATCATAAAATCAGGGCCTCTGTTGCAAGATGCGCACGTGAGCAACATGAATGACATCATTTGGGTTATTTTTACAGTAGTGTCGATTTTTTCACACAACCCAGTGAGACATATTGTTATTTTTTTCTGTTGGCATATACGACTTATTACTGTTGCTTTATGGATGACATCCTGAGGACTAGACTGAATTAACAGGGTGAAGGATGCCGGTTTGATCGTAGTTGCATTTTTTTTTCTTTTTCTGTCAGCTGATGGTGTCGGCGCTTTAGGACACCATATCCAAATGGATCCAAAATGGACCGGTGTTTTTCTTCATCGGTAGGCTATTATTGCCATTATGACCTGACTGATGTCTTTTTATCTCGATCATCAGTATTATCCGAATCCCAATCTTCATCATCCAGGACTGGCTGAGAGGGCAGCTGCTACTCTCTTGCCCAATTGCCACCGACGTCACGCACGTCACGTGAGCAGCTCAATGCAGCTTGGAGTGGTTTCATGCTCTGATCATCAGCCATTGAGTCATTTTGTTCATTTGGCCAGTAAATATAGATGTGGCAGAACTTTTAAATACTCAAGTATAACTTTCTCAAAATTTTACTTTTGTAGAGCACATCAGTATGTATACTTAGAAAAAAATATGTTCATATTTTACAGTAGAGAAAATACACGAACTTCTAAAAAAACACATATTTAGTAAGTAAAGAGACAAATAAATGAACAGCACAGGATAAGGAGTTGGACATGTTATTAGCTTCTTTAAAGCATTTAAGTTCACTACCAAATGAATAGATTATTCTATTTGCAATGCCTCTGTTTATAGTGCATTTAAAAGAGCACTAATAAAAGGGGTTTAAGCCTTGGAATTAGTAAATAGGTAAACAGTTTTTTTGTGCTAAGTACCATTTCAACAGAATACACACTGTTTTGATTCGCTAACGTAGGCCTCCTGCCAGCTCAGTGGTAGTAGCAAACTAGGGCAGCATGAATGCCAGTGTTATTCTATGAAGACAAGTCACAGCCAATGCGTGTCATGTTTCAATTTTTACCACGCAGACCAAGAATCCTTGGATTACATGATCTAAAGTCTCACAGACTCAACCACAGATTCAAGTCCACTGTCTGTCTTGTTAAGTGTGTCCTACAGCTGATCCAGCAGATTCCTGGAGTCGGCTTTAACTGTTATGAGGATAATCATTAATCCTCAATCTACCCTTGAGTGTGATGGTAAAAACCAATGAAGAGACACAAGGCCATTGTCAGTAAACTATCACGTTACAGCAGTTTCATAAAATGGCACCAAACATGAATGTAAAGGCTACTAAGGAATTATTAAAAGAGGATTGTACATGAATGCCTCAAACGTCATTATAAGGTCTCTACCATTGATTTGTACCAAAATACATTGTGATTCATGTTTCCATAAGCCTGTATGCAATGGTTGCCCACACGTTTAAGGGGTAAGCTAGCATCCATCAGACAAAGCCTTAAAATGTTCAGTAAATAAGAGACGGAAGTTTGATGATTTTTATGCATTTGCAAGTGAAAAGTGCAGATTTTCAATATTTTCTTTCAGGGCTGCTTTATTTTCTCTATTTATTAATCTGCTGATTGTTTTCCCAACTCATTGATTCATATTTTATCTAAAAAATGCCCTTTTTTTTCTCTCTTCTTGTGTTAACCTTTGATCGTGGCAAAGTTTATGACGTCCTTACCGCACCTGCATGCTGCATCCTAAACAGTCACACTCATATGGACATCAAGGGGTAAACATTGGTAGGCACGGCTGGGACAGGAAGCTCCATGCCAACAATGGAGCGGCAGCACTTTGCGTCCGGTGATGGCGGGGGTATCTTTCCTCCCTTTTGGACGTTCTGTTCCCGCTTTGAATCCCCGTCTGCTCTCCTAAAAGAGTTTCCCAGGCTCATGTCCTCTTTTCAAAAACTATGCAGGGTTTTCGTTGCCAGGGGACAAGGCCAAAGAAGAAAGCATGCCATCACTGGTCAGTGTTTTGTCCTTCATGGATCCAGGGTCATTACACAAAAACATGAAGCTAAACTAACAAATTTGGAGTAGAAATTTCAAATCTGTTGGATTTGAATTATTATTCAAAGAGCCTATTAACATTCAAAGCTGCAATTAGTCGAGTAGAGAAAATTCCTTTTGATGCAGAGTGAGTTTCCTTTTCCTGACAAAGTATGGTGCTGTTGTCTTGCAATGCTTTTTACTATGACAAGGCCAGGGGTCCTTGTTCATTTTCAGAACAGGACTTAACTAATTATTGTTCTGTATTGTAGACCCAGATTCATACTTCCCTCCATATTTACACAAAGCAGGTCATAGTTTTATTTTAACAATTCCAGAGTTTCTTTTATGGCTCTACACTTTCTCCCAAAAGACTTTTAATGTTGTCATAAGGGATGACAGTTCACTTTTTTAGTACATTTTGAACTATTATGATCTGTGCCTCTAGTACAGTAGGCCTACATGTACAGTCATGGTTACAGCAGGCACCATCCACCACTCATCTATACAGCATGTCTTCCATTCAAGTTGAGCAGTTAACTTGGCAATTATTTTAATAACTGATAAATCATTTGAGTCGCTTTTGAAGCTAAAATGTCAAGTATTTCCAGGCCAGTGAGGAGTTTCTACTTTTCTCTGTCTCATTTTATTTTACTTACATTTTTATTTAACTTAGTAATTTTGACTTACTTTTTTGATTGATGGGTTTGTTTTGTTTGTTTTTTGTTGTTTGATTGTTGGACAGAACAAGCAATTTAAAGACTTGAAATGTTGTAAGAGCCATTTGCCCAATTTTATGAAATTTAGACAAAATGAATCATTGATTAGTCAAGAAAATAATCAACTGATCAATTAATAATGAAATTAATTGTCATAGCTTTTTACATTCTTTAAATGTTGTAGGCTAATTACGTAATGCAGGCAATATTCAGTAAAACAACTGCAGGGTAGAACAAGTGCTATTAACATTACTACATTGGACAATCATAATTTGCTAGAAGCTCCTAGACATTAGAACCCTTTTTAAGGGACATTAACCTAGAATAAGAACTGTGAAATTGGGATCCTACTCATTTTACATAGGGGCATGTTAGAAAATGTAATGATGTCACACACAATAATATTAACAAATGGATTTTAAAGTGCCATTTTAAGGCCTACTTATATTGATTTCACAATGATATTCCAAAATATACTGACGGGGAATTAGTATGAAGTGGTGCTTTGACTTCATGATATCTTCATACATTTTTAGGTACCTTATTTTTTTCTTCTGTATTTTTAATTTTTCACATGAACATGTCCTTTATTGCTGAGCTTTAGGAAAAAATAAGCATATAGGGTATTCTGATTAGAGTGTGTAAATAATAGATGCAGCAATGACATGAGAGGATTGTGCGTTGGGGCGGATTTCCCCTTTACTCAGTCGGGGACTACAGCACTCAGTAGCAGAATCAGCAGCTGAAGCGTCGTAGTAAAATGCGGTGCTGCTGAGAAAAGTGGAGCTGATAGACAGAAACAGAGAGAAAGAGAGAGAGAGAGAGAGAGAGAGAGAGAGAGAGAGAGAGAGAGCGGGAGAGAGAGAGAGCGATAGAGAGAGCACCCGGCAGAATATTTCTTTCCCCTAGAAAACAGAGGAGACCGGTCGTCCTCTCCTCCTCGGACATGGGGTTTACCCAGCAGTAGTTGTAGCAGCAGTAGCAGCGGCGGCTGTGGTGGTGGTGTTGGCGGCGACATCGCAGCCTAGCCTATACGTCTTTGGAGCTTCTTTTGTCCTTTATTTCTATTTTGTGTGTGTTTCGGTAATGAGCCTGCTGGGGGCCTACAAGAAAAAGACCAGTTACGATGGCTATGAATGTTTGCAGTTGGTCGATAGCGGCGGAGATAGCTTCAGTGTCGGCAGAGGAAGCAGCGGCGGCGGCGGCGGCGGCAGCGTCACACTGGCAGGCTCCAGAGCGGCCACCCTTGGACCGAAGGCAGGCCCGCTGAGAGAGGAGGACTGCAGCACCATGGACAGCTCAGGTAAGAGTACTCACCGCCTCCGGGAACTTGGATAGCGATTGCACGCCAACGTGAAGAGTGCTTGAGTATAACATGTGACTAGTTTACGCAGTAGCGTGGCCTGTAACCGTCCTGGTGAGCACAAGGGTAGCAACGGGCAACACAATGGCTAACAATAGTGAAAGTATACAACGATGCTTTGCCCCTCCTGGATTTCCCTCTGGGGCTCATAGTGACTCCCGGACCCCACCTTAATGCTAGATATTGGGCTAGTATATGCATTGCAAAACAGATTAAGACATGTTCTAGTGCAATTGGTTTGGTGTAACATTTCTTAAATTGTCTGCATGATGTGTGTTCTTACATGCGGTGCTAACCAGTCCTGGACATCTCTGATAACAGTGGCCAAAAGCATTTGACATACAGTTCAGACCAGACTTAAAGGTATTTCAATGTGTGTAAAGTTGGCTATACACATTGGCATGAATGCTCATAATAATTATGTACATATATTAGCATATACTCTATTCTAGTGTCCATAATGTATTGAAATATGCAAAATTTGGAAGCAAATGTATACAAACTTATTTTCCGGCCAGTTGTCAGTAGTATAAACCACATTTTATAGCGTATTTAATATTTTATATGGGCTTTTAATCTGAAATTGTTTTACACAAGTAATCTCATCTAATTAATTAAGAGAATAAATCCTGCTTCAGTTTTAGGCAGCAGAAGCACAAAATACTCTCAGTTGAGAAGTTTAGTCAATTGGCCATAAGTGATGGATTATAAACCTAATGTATCCAATTAAAACTAAAATCTGTTCATCATTAATCTGATGACACATTCCGTTTATGCTTTATTGATTTCAGTTATGTAGGTCATTTGTTTTGACACTTTATCTTCATTGAGATCAATTTTGTCCTCTGGAAAACAAAAAACTTTTATGATATTACTACTGCAACCCTTGCTGATGCCACTACTACAATTACTACTGCTATAACTGTAATACTAATACTACTTAGTTTGTATGTATGTGTTATGCCAAACATTTGACCCATTATGTATGGGATCACAATATCCCATACAAGACACCACAGTTTATCAAACATCAAAATTAAACATTATTTAAACACATATTTAGTTTACCCAGATGAAGCCCCCCCCCCCCCCCCATCACCCAGGCTATCCCCAAGTAACTAATTAAAATGTTTCATATGTGAACAGCCAATTCATTGTTTGTTCAATATCTACAAAGTCATTTTCCATTTTTATCCTAGAGCATTTTGCCGTTTCCAGTAAAAATACATTGCTAATACAATATAATGACTGTAATTATAGTATTTCCAGTAAAGGCATGCTAATAGGGAAGTCTATTACTTTGAGTATTTACAGTAAAGTTGAAGTCTGTGTTCACCTCACTGCAGTGCTCTGTGGAGTCAGCCAGCCTCCAGGGATGAACATTAGAGTGAAACAAAAGAAGCAGGATGAGGAGGGTGGCAGGGTCAATGAAGGAAGGGGATTTGGGTTGGTGGTGATGGAGGAGGGTGGGGGTGGAGGAGGGGGCTCCGGTGTCAGATATCTGTCGGGTCTGCCTGGTCTTACGGATGGTCTCTTTCATGTAGATGTGTGCCTTCTTTTTATATGTCCATGCATCCGTCTGTCTCATTCAAACACAGCCTTATACTAAAGGGTAAAGGTTGGCACTCTAGAAGAAGGGAGAAACATTCATTGATCTTTCTGGCAACAACAAGGATTCTGTTGATGTCCGGCCCTATCTTACTGTCAGTGGCTGGGCTCTCTGCTGCTACTGTATTACCTGATGGAGTCTGTATCAGCGCCTCCCTCTGGTGTCTGTATTAGCAAGGTTTGTCACTGTATCTGGCGCACCAGTTTGCCCACTCCCACATCCATCTGGCCACGGCAGAGAGGCACATAGACCAGCTAACAAAGATATACAGAGACATAGATACAACATAAAATACAGGGAAAGCACATGATTTACAGGAGAGCAGAAATGTAAGAAACAAATTGGTTCACACTGTAATCTATTTATACAGTATACAACTCAGGATGGGAAACAACACAGGGAGGACATAGAAGGAGACAACATAACATAGATCCATTTGGTTAATGAGAAGTAAATAAACAAATGGCTAAGAAAATCTTTGATTAGAGATGATCAAATAGAGGCCAGCCATTCAAAAAGGTCCACGTGTCATTTTGTTAATCAACTGGACTGAAGGCAACATTGATTAGCAGCAATTTTGCAGTGAGCTAGAGAGGATTTCAGAATTATACAATATTTGTCTCCAAACATGCCGGCCCTACCCTTGTAACCCTGGTTTGAAACCTTTGCTCACAGGATTTAATTTAATTAATGGACCAGAAAAGAGGAAAAATATCCTGCAAATTTAGATTTTACAATCTTTACAAAGTCTTATCTTTTTGGGCCTCTAACAGTTATTGTAATGAAGCAATGTCAACAAAGCAACTCATAGAAATATTTAACTTTTGATATCACAAGCATTTACTGCTTCATTTTAAGGGGTCCCCAGCCAAAAAGCAAACCCCTGGTCCAGACTGTATATCAACTTCTTCAATGTCAGTTGTTTATTAGCGAACTAAGGGGAGCACCACTTCTGGATTATAGCCTCTTACTGTTGAAGATGACTGATACAAATGAGCAATTGTGGCCTATTAGCCCTGGCTCATCATCTAGCCAGGGTACTGAGAGCAAAATGAATCTTCAACATGATCTCCAGCTCTTCTCATTTGTCAACAATATTACTTTATGTATTTCGCTGTGAATAAGGCCGGTGTCTCCCCTCTAAGTGGCCTTGTTTATATTTTGATTGATAGCAGTGAAATCAGCCTGACATCCAATGTGATGGATTCAGTTTATCATTCATCTATTAACATACTGCTGTTTTGCGGCGCCCTGGTGGCCTACATAGGTTAGGGGGCTGAACTTGAGCCGCAACATCCCAGATTTGAGTCTGTCTGTTAGCCTTCATTGGACTTTGTTCCCCATCTCCCTCTCTCTCAACTCATTGGCTGTCATCTCACTACTGTGTAAAGACATTTATGAGCTTGCTTGGACACTACAAGCTTAGGACACCAATTATATCAAGCAGAATCATGGATTCCATAATTAGGTCCCTTGTTTTGCAAATAATAATGTTTAGTAATGGTCAGGATGCACAATCTATTTTGAAGAATGCTTACAAAAAAATGCTTGTAGTCTTGCTTGAGTATCCAAGGTCAATCCAGGCACGTGTTTGCCTCTCCATAGTTTCAAACTAAAGGTATCAAAATAATGTGAATGTACAGAGGAAGTTTAGAATGTCGGCTCTTTTACACCAAAATGTTCTTTGAGTATTTAACAGTTAGCTTGCACCTACAGTTGCAGTCACATCTTGTAATAACGTGTCATCGTGTGTTTAGCAGCCTTTAAGACCTTGCTTGCCATTCAAAGCAGTGGAATTCTCTTAGTAGATGATTAGGCAACACACATCCTTGTCTCATCAGCAGCATCTATAATTAAGCAGATTAGATTCCGGGGTTGACGCCGCAGTCATTTGGGTCCAGGACACAACAAGGCCCGGCACAGTGTAGTAGTAGCACTGAGATCGAGTGCAGTGCAGTGCAGTGTGTTTGCTTGTCAAGCTTTATCGTTGTGTGCATGCATCCATCTGTGTCATACACCCCATGTTGGCTGTAAATGTTTGTGGCTGTAGGAGGAGAGAGACATATTCAGACAGCCCACTGATCCCTCTAGACAAAACAAGAACTGTCTTTCTCTTTTCCTCTTCCTCAGTCATCTCTCTCTCTCTCTTCCCCCTCTCTGTTGCTATTGGTCGACTCTGTGAAAGCAATAGGAGGCGGTTGAGGAGGGAGGAGGGGTGAGCCATTGGCCTGGTCCTATTTTTTGTGGAACAGTTCAAGTGAGATTTATTTGTAGCACATTCTTTCCTTCATCACAACAGATTCCTCTTCACCTGTGCAGGCATCTGAACATGATTGGCAGATTTAGGTTAAGATCATATAGCTCTTGATTTCAAGGCAGAGCAGGATGCAGGTTTTCCTAATACACCCTGTCATGCTCACTGGCTGAAGAAAGAAGGTTAAAAATAGACCAAAATGTGCAGGTGAACTTACAGTATTGCCTGAAGAATGTAAGGGGAACATTTTACTTTCAATTCAGCTAACATAATTAAGGAATAGTTTAACATTTGGGGAAATAGGCTTACTCTCTTTCTTGTCGAGAGTTAGTTGAGAAGATTGATATCACTCACATGTCTGTACAGTTAAGATAAAGCGACATCTCACAGCCTGTTAGCTTAGCTTAGCATTAAGACTGACAACAGGGGGACACAGCTAGCCTGGTTTGCTCTAAAGATAACAAAATCTGCCTTCGGACTTAATTTTTGTATGGATAAAACAAACAAGATCTAACATGTTAAGTAGTGTGTTTTAGAGCTTTAGAGGTGATAGTAAGTGGATTTTGACCTTTTGGACAGAGCCATGCTAGCTGTTTCCTCCTGTCTTTTTGCTAAGATAAGCTAAGCAGCTGCTGACTGTGGCTTCATATTAGTATGCAGACATCAGAGTAATATTGACCTACTTATCTTACTCTCTGCAAATTAAGGTTAATTGGCTTAGCCCATGATACAATCAACACATAAAGTGATGTAGAATTATATTTAATCAACAATATTAACAGGGTTATTCTAGATTTATTAGACATCAAATACAAAGTAGATGCTTTTTTATTGGGAGGCTCAGCTTTTGCTGCATGTTATCTTCATTTTTTTCCTGTTACAAAGTGTTGACATTTTCTGCTTACAGATAAACCAAGATGAAATGTCGGAAGCACACACAGCATTTTTACCTCAAAAGCCAAGGAGAATAATTTGTGCAACACAGTTTCACAAGATGTAAAAAATAAAGCCTGCGGTTAGCTGAAGGTTTTCAGGTTCAAAGACACAGATGTGATAAAGTCAGTGGTGCAGCATAATAGGCTTACCTTCATTTTTTGGTCCTTTTATGTTGTGCTTACATCCAGGTAACAATATCATACTGTAACTCCAGTTTTAGTGGTTTTTAGCTATCCACTTTGGTTGACTATTTTCTTGGCTGGGGTAAATTTTACAAACATGTTATACAATATATAAATAATTTGGCATCATACGTCACACAAACGTCATCGAGGAAACATTATAACTTTATACTTTTTGTGGGGTTATAACCTTTATAACCCCACAAAAAGTAAATAATTAAAATAATATACGTAATACATAAACTGAAAAAATAAGGTAGAAAACAATAAAACAAATACATGAAGTACAATACAAAGTCAAAATGAAATGGAACAAAGGCTATATAATCATAATTCCTTTAAAAAAATCTTGCAGTAGATCAGCTATATAAATAGCTTTGTTAATATTATCAATTCTGAAGTGAGTAAAAACTGGCCCTTGTGGAATATTTCCCTTGTAGAATCAGTAGGTTGACAATCCTTTAAATGTTGAAGTCTTAACCCCATATTGAGACCCCTTTGACATATATATTTGTTTGGAGGTACTGTATTTAACTTTTCTTAATGCAGCATATGATTCAGTTACTGTGTGAATTCTAGTTCAGTTAACAGTGTTGCATCTTGTATGCCATAGGCGAAGTTATATCTGAGTTTTGGGAGTTTCTGAGGATCATATGCTGGATGAGTTCAACAAGCAGGAGCTTTATTCTTCAGAAAAAAATCCCTGTCATTTCAGTTCTTTAAGGACAGGATGGAGTGAACCAGACAGAGAAAGAGAGAGGAATAGAGGGATAAAAAGTAGACAAGTAGTAAAAGAGTTTAGCAGTTTCTGTTTATGATTAATCAGGAAACACTGTCTTGGCAGCCAGCAGATTTCCGCAGAGACAGTGTTTGTGATGTCTTTGTGAGTAAGTGCAAAAGTCTGCTTCGTTGCACCACAAAATCATTAAGATTTTTGTCTAAAAAAAAGCTGGCACACCTCAGAGAATTTTCTTCTGTAAAAAACTGGAAAATTACTGTGATAACATCAGCATTATATGTGAGGAGATACTATTTAGGGCATGGCCTGACCCCACATATATGAGACCTGGGCTTGACCCAACATTTGAATTTAGTTATTTCTTCATTAAAGAGAAGGAGATATGACTGTGTTGGACACACATAATGGCTTTCTCACATAGGAAGAACAACTCATCTGGAAGTGAAAACAGTATAACTAACACAGAAAAAGGCACAGTGGCCCTCCAGCATGAAGCAAAAGTGACCTGTAATAGCCAACTAGTTAGTCCTCTTAGGTTATGTACCTAGTGGCAATAACATTAAACGAATTGCAGCTAACTTCCAGCTAACGATGATACTGTAAACTCTCAACTTCTTTCCTAGCTGAACTAATTGTGAAACAAGATTTACTGACATCACTGACGGTAAGCTGTATTTCCAGCTGTGCATTATGGTCTAACAGTGTAGAATGAAGCCTACGCACACACAGCCAATGTAGCTACGCAGTACTATGATCATCCCGGCATGGGATGAAATAGAGATTGTTGATAGTGAACACAACATGAAGCAAGTTAAATAAAGGCTATTTTTCAATAACACACCACTAGCAAATCCATCTCAACTTTAACCTTCTGTTCACTGTGAATGTTTACGAAAGAACCTCAACACTGTGAACAGTTTCCTATTTAGTCATGAAACGAGGCAGATCTTCCCACCGTCACTCTCATAAAGTAAATGGAAGTAAACAGCTATTGATGGCAGACTTTGGTTGTACTGGGCAGCTTCAAGGTATGAATGTGGAACTGTGAGAGAGAGGCTGCCTTTCAGTGAACCTTCCCTAACTAAATAAAAATTAAAAATCAAAAAAAGGTGGTACCAAAAAAGGTGCCAGTTTTTTTTTCTGATGTGTAACAAACTAAAGGGAGCTGGGCTGCTTAAACACATTAAAGCAAGATACAGTCAGATCATGTATAATACATCTGGGTGGTGTTGCAGTGCTGCTATCAGGTGAAATCTGACGCTAAACTTTATAAATCATAAATCAGCTTTAGCTTTCCAGACTTTTTTCTCCGACCATTTGACTTTAAATATCCTACTTTACAACTTTTTAGATTTTTTAATGAACTATATTGTGAAATAATTTAACCCAAACTCTATCTGAGCAATCAGCTGTTTACCACTGAATGATCCAACCTAGAATGTGCGTCATGTTTAATGCCTGTACTGCTGAGTTACATCTCAAGTGAAGCCATTATAGTTGGTACATGTAAGTGTGGATGCATGTAGGAGAGAGACAGACAAAGAGAGAAATGAGAAAATCTCATATCACCACAGGGGTGCTGACCAAGACGACACTTGGTTCTTTTCCAACACACGCACACACACAGACACACACACACACACACACACACACACACACACACACACACACACACACACACACACACACACACACACACACACACACACACCCTCAGATGGTATTCATTTTATTATGTCTTCTCTCTTGTGTCCTTGTCTATCATTCTCTCCACACCTTCCACACCTTGTGCGTGTTATGCAGTTACTCATATGTTCATCACTGAAGTCAATTGAGGACTTCTAAACTCCAGTTTGTAATTAAAGGATCAAAATTATTTATGTAATTGAGCATTGTTTACATTCTTAAACAACATTGTCTGCATAGAACAACAGCAATTATTTTTCTATTGAAAAAGTAAGATAGCAGTTTTTTTTTTTATTTGTACTTTTAAATGGAAGTGTGCCTCTTTGTTGGCATCCTCACTGTGTGTGTATTTTGTTTCCCTGTCAATTCTAATTGACTAAAGGTTGTTTGTCCCCAGAAATGGATGCCAATTATGGCGGAGGACTGTTGGATATGGTGAAGGGAGGAGCGGGAAAGTTCTTCAGCAACTTCAAGGACAATCTGAAGGACACTTTGAAAGACACCTCCACCAAGGTCATGCATCAGGTTGCCACGTAAGTTAGTGTTGCATTCATGCATGATGTACTGTACTACTGCATAGCACCCACTGGTAACTGCATGTGTGTTGAACTGCAGCTACAATCATGACTGCGGCCATACTAAGCTTTTGTTCTGGTTTGAAAGACCAAGGTTTGGAGACTTTTTTGCACAATAGGAGATAACTAAGCCTACATTGTCATCCGATTTTGTCTTTTTTTCAGATTACAGTGATAAAATCTGGTCACAATCTCCGTTCTTTTTACCCTTTCTTTTCAAAACTAATCAGGATAGTCTGATATGATGGTGCATACATAAAAACAATATTATTTAATAAACAAACAATCAATACAGAAACAAATAACACATACACACATACATGCATACATACGGTACATACATCCATAACATACATATAGTACATACATACATACATGCATACAGGCATACATACATACATACATTCAGTACATACATGCATACATACAGCACATACTGTACATACATACATACATACAGGCATACATAGATACATACAGCACATACATACATACATACATACAACTATTTAACACTAAGAAAGAAAAAACGAGGCTGTGTGGTTAGTGCAGGATGTACAAAAATGTAGAGGGATGTGCAAAAAGTTCAGGATATATGGAAT
Organism: Etheostoma cragini; assembly: GCF_013103735.1. Lineage (NCBI taxonomy): Eukaryota > Metazoa > Chordata > Actinopteri > Perciformes > Percidae > Etheostoma > Etheostoma cragini. The sequence goes on from NC_048415.1 coordinate 7,098,750, forward strand.
GTGCAGAGGACAGAATGTAGGATTAAGGTTCAATGTCAGCGGGGCTCCGAGGATTTGGTGGTGAAGCTTACTGCTGAGGGGAAGAAACTGTTTTTATGGTGGGAGGTTTTGGTCCTGATGGACAGAGGGGAGGGGTTCAAACAGTTTGTGTCTGGGGTAAAAAAGGGAACTGCTACAATCATTCCTGCCTGCCTTAGCGTGTTGAAGGCATACAGGTCCTGGAGAGATGGCAGTTTACAGCCAATCACCTTCTCAGCAGAGTGGATGATACGCTATGGTGATGGAGCTGGTGAGAATGGACTCAGTGATTGCAGTGTAGAAATGTACCATCATTGTCTTTGAGAGGTTGAACTTCTTCAGCTGCTGCAGGAAGTACACCCTCTACTGGGCTTTTTTGACTTGGAAGCTGATGTTCAGGTCCCACTTGAAGTCCTGGGAGATAATGGAGCCCAGGAAGCGATAGGACTCCTCAATGTGGACTGTGGAGTTACACAGGGTGATGGGAGCGGGTGGGGCTTTGTCTTTCCTAAAATCCACAACCATCTCCACTGTCTTTAGAGCATTTAGTTCCAAGTTGTTCTGACTGCACCAGGTCACCAGGTGGCCAGTAGACGGACTCATGTCCACCAGAGTTCAGTCCAATGAGTGTAGTGTGTCGTTCATAAACACTACACTCACCTTAGAGGACAATTAATACAGTTTGAGATGGTGCAAGTGCTACAGTATAGCCTGCAATTTGCTTGTCTGTGTTTCTAACGTTTAGGTCTGAAAGTGCCAGTGCCACAGCTCTGTAACTAAGGAGAAAAATACTTTAAGGCCTCTTTAAACTGTGTGAATGTTGGCTGTCTCATTGACAATTGTGAGATTAATATTGTGAAATCTTTGGTTGTCAGATGGAAATGGTGGTCTTAGATTGCACTATGAGACAGACAGTGATGCAGCCAAGATTCAGGGAACAAACACAGCCTGCGTCAGAATCCTGACATTGAGGACCCCAATCCCACTATGTAACAGCTGCTAAAACCCACGTTTACAGTATGAACCAAACTATCTAAATGAAATGACCATGAAACAACTAGAATACACTGTTAAGCAAGTGGAATGCTACTGCTGAAAAACATATTTATCCCAAAGTCACGTTGCATAATTGGCAAATGAGTCCACAGATTTTATTTGAGAGCTAGCTTTGCTACATGTTCCAAACATAAGAGCAGTGATGATGGATGACGCAATTTGATGGCACAATGTAACATGTAATAATTACTAACTGAATGTTGGTTCAGCTGTTGACTACAATGTGAAGTGATTTTCAAAACACTTTAGAAGAGAAACAGAGCAGTGTGGATAGGGGGAGGCAGCAGAGTCTGGCACGGCTCAGTCGTCCCAGTATGTTTGTGCACAGGCATCTGCGCAGGCCAGCACAAAGGACCCTTTATATTGTCAGAACCACACACAGCTCCTCTCTCACTCTTGACTCAGCAAGTTTGATCGTTGTGTCTCCCCTCTCCTGCTCTTGGCAAACTACCACCCTCCTGTCCAGTCGTTCCCCTGGTGTTTTTCGCCTCTGATCTCGGCTCCACCTTTCCTCCTCTCCTCTCTTTGCCATCTCCTCTCCTGGCTGAATTATTCATGTCCGATCATTGTGCCAAATGGCCAGTGTACTGTTGATACGGAAGGATTCATTTCATTGGAGCCCTGTGTGTTTGTGTGTAGACTGTAAAAGTATGTGTGAGTGGGGGGTTGGGATAATGGGGCGGTGGTAGGCAGGCTACCGTGGCAACCGGCTGAAAGCCTCAGAACGGAAAGGTAGATGGACAGAGGGACATTATTCAGTCCCAGCTTAGTGCAGTACACTTTAAAGGTGCTAAGACAGATGGACAGGCTTCTTTGGTGTCAACATGAACTATCTTTCTGTGATCTGACACACTGGAGAGATAATTTTGCTGTTGTATTAATAACATGTAATAGTTGTATTTACAAATGGAAGGACAGAAGAGATGACTGTGACAACACAAGTGCTTTCTCAAGGATGACGGGAGGGGGGAGGGGGGAGGTTTATTGCCCTCATAAATAAATCAACATCTTTAGACTGAGCTAGATGCTTGACTATCTAGTAAATCTACACAGCACATTTCAAGCATGACTGAAGGATTGTGTATAGTATCATGATATTCTGGGCCCTCTCCATTGACTGTCATTGGTAGTTTCTCTTCGTTGCTCCATGAAACCTGGAGACAGTCAGCTGTTAATAAGAGAGATACTGTATGATAAACAGCTGCAGGATCTAATGATGTGTTCTTGAGAGCTTGAAGCTCTCTTTCACCTTTCAAAAACCTCTTCACCTCTCACTTATTTTAAGTTAAGTTAATAAGTTAATTTCATTACCAGCAACACTCTGCTGACATCTCTCTTTGTCTTTATGGAATTGTTTTTCCACTGAATAACATGTTTTTGTTCTTCAAATCATGACATCCATTCATGGAAGTCAGAATATCTTATTTCAGGATGTAGGACAATTTGCTTTAGATCATTCAACATGTTTTAAGACAGTGAATTGTAATAATATATTCAATAAGCTATGTATAACATCCCCGACTTCCATTACAGTAAGAGAAAACAAGATTGCTTATTTATTTCAAGTTTCAGACCGGTTTAAATGTTGGCGAGACAAAACAACACTGTTAAAGCTGCTCTCATCTAGGTTTTTGTACTAAAAATGGATCGAAAGTCTATGTGTTCTATGAAAGGTGTTGCTCAGTCAAAAACACACACACATTTCCCCTCAGCTCCAGGGAGGTTTTGTTGCATTCTTTAGCTCATTCTTTTGATTTTATAGTCCAACTTAGTGGAGCATCTAACAGCTATAGAGACGGATATTTCCACCAGGAGCTACAAGAAGAGTGAATATTGGATTAAAATTCATCAGGTGGACTCCAAATAAATGCTAATGTTGCTCTGTGTCTAATGAATGTGTAAACCGTAGACAAAAAAATAACGACAGACAACAAGCCTCCACTTTCTCCCACTGTACAAAAGTGATGCCAAAAATACCTCAGATATGGATGCTGCCATCTTCTAATTTTGGAGTCAGTCTAATATTTTGTCAAAGTTGTGTTTGTAGTTTTTTTGTGCTGCTCCAAAGTGGCCAACAAATCTTTCTTACTACCTTAAAAATAATGTATTGTTATGTGGTGATCAGATTTGTATTCTAGTTAAAAGACCTATTGTAATCTTTGTTCACCCCCTCAATAGAGATATCTATCACACAATGTTCTGCTTTTATATAGGTTTTTTAGCTTGATACAAGGCAAACCCCCTGTGAGTTGTTAACTAGCCCCTTTTTCACACCCCAACTAGTCTTGATTGGTTCCTCTATGCTTCTATCTCATCTACATCCCAGGAAAAATACTGTTTCTGAATTATTTAAAGCCGCCTGCTTGTTTGTTTACTTGACCAAAGAGAATTTTTGCATGGAAACCAATCAATCAACAATGCTCAGTGTGTTCCTCGGTCTATGAGAAACACAACAGCATTGGAGTCTGGATGGCTGATCTGGTTTTGTGAAAGGCAGTTCTCCTTGGTCTGACCAGACACCCTCCACCTTCCCCACCAGACACACATTCATCTCTCTCTCTCTCATTTTTATTATTCATTTGTCCCCATTTCATTAAACTAAAACTTGCCTGACATCTTTGCACAACTGATTTCCTCACTTTTTCTACTGGCCAGAACATTTTTGGTGAGAGAGTTGTGATGAAATTCAATAGGATCAACTATAAAAAAAAAACTGGTGTAGTGTTTAGTTTTGGCATTGTTTTTATTCAAGTGTGAAATATGATATGTGACTTAGTCCGTCAGGATCAGTGTGTTGCAGTGCAAACTAATATGGCCAGTGCCTTTCTGTTGCTTCTTATATTGGTTGTCATTCTCAACTGTAAAGTATCCATTATGAAGCAGATGGAGGATAGAGCATTTTGGAGCAAGGCATGCAGGGAATGTGGAAAACCCAAATCTAATATCCATCGGGATCCAGCCCACTTACACTGAGTTTTCTTGAGAATGTGTGTGTTTCTGTGTGTGTGTGTGTGTGTGTGTGTGTGTGTGTATTCACTGGAGACTCACAGCACCTCTCCACTCATAATCAGCCCTAAAATGGCTTTCATGCTCCTAATGTTTACTTCCAGAAGAAACATAAACATCGGGCACTGTGGTGCTTGTGTGTATCTGCATGAGTGTGGTTTTTGTCACGCTTCTGCCCTCATTATGCCTGTAATTACACTGCTATGCTGCAGGCTAAGTACACTTCCAATAAAGTTGAAGGATCCGTTGGACTGAGAGCAATTGTGAAACTGTGACAACAGTATTGGACAACACATTGGATTCTAATGATTAAAAATTAGGAAAAGATGAGATACCTTAACAAGAGCATTAATATAAAAAAAGAAAGCACAGAACCAAGAGAACTAGATTAACAAACAGACTGAATTGTCAAATTAGTTGCATGCCAGAAAAAAACAAGCCAATGAAAGGTCAGCATTAAGTCCCCATAGGAAGTACAAATCAGTTGTTCTAAGAAATGCACACAAAGTGTACCAACTGTGCACAGTAAAATTAGTCAAAATAAATAATAGTTAATGCAACATTAAATATTAACTGTTGCGTAGAATGTTGTATTAGCAAAACATTAGCCCTGGGGAGCTAGTTTGGTGGCGAGCTTGATTAGAAGATAGAGGAAAATAATAGTGTCAGCTTTGCCCTTCTATCCAATCGTGTCCTTTCCCGCTTTTTATTCTCCGTACCACACGTTGCAGTGCATTTTTATTGGCTGTAGCTCTAATTTCGAGAGGTCAGGCAGACGGCACATTTGCATACTCCATGGCGATTGACCATGGCCATTTAAACTTGACACCAGACCTGCTTCTCTCCTGTATTAGATAGCTATTTCAGGAGAGAAGCAGATTAACAAAGCACATCCTGTAGAAAAGTAATTGCTTCCATTTTTATCAAATTTGTGGAATATATTTCTCGGACAAAAAGCAGAGGTCAAGATAAAATGTTAGAAATGAAATCAGTTTAATTTCAGTTGCTTAGAATATTTTTTTTAACGTTCTTCAAACATTACTCTTCTTCACCAAGGTAATAAACAATGTGTGTTTAAAGCAACCCCACATAAAGGTAGAAGTAGTCTGTATACTGGCTTAAAAATAGGAGAATAGAGTCCAAATATTTACCTTCCATGTCACTGTGGAAGCTGCAGTCTTCATTTCACTCCAGGATAAACACATATAATTAGATAAAAATAGAAACCTGAACTGTGGTCCAATTATTTCATTATGGAGGGCTTACAGACACAACATATTTGATGGATTTATCTCAGGTTATTTGTTATAGTAGAAGTTCTCTATGCCACACAACAATGACATGTTTTCTTTCTTTCGTTTCCTTGGGAATCCCAGGATAATACTCATATAATCCAAAAATGCATTTATGTGCTCTACAAAAAACTAAAAAAAACACAATTAGCATACGGTCACTCTAAAGCAGACTATTTAAATAGCACATTATATAACCAGGTCTAGGATTGCATCAGGGTCATATGGCACTTTTCCATGACCACACAGAGGGGATTGGCCCAGATCAGTCCTGCTTTGGAGATTATCACAGTAGGCAACAAGTCAACTCATTCTGGTGCACATTAGCCTACTAATGTGTTTTGCATGATAATTGCAGTGCAGCGGGTAGTCGAGTCATGCACTGCTGGGGAAAAACATTTTTGTAAATTACTCTTTAATGACTCTTTCATTAGAAGAAATAGAAACAAAAATTGGAATTCTATTTAAACAAACTCGTCTCCACTATGCACCTGCTTTCATAGTGTTTCATAAGCATCGTTTTCCATCACTTCCATAGTACAGCAGCAGTGGAATACTTGCATGCATGTGCACTGCAGCTGCTCTCAGAGATTTGAAAAAAACATACTCCATATGGACTAGTTAAATTTAGAAATGAAAGTCAATGAAGAATTCACATATGGTATTCCTTTGATCCCGCCAGTTCAACCTAGTGTGGTAAAACTGAAAAGGACAACTTGCACACAGCCAGACACATGGAAGCTTCTGCTCTAAAGCCTGTTAAGTCTAATTACTTGGATATGTATGACATGCAGCCTGATGCACTGACAGCAGAGAAGCAGAGCTGGAGAACCTTTTAGAGGCTGGTCATGCATTGATTTCCTCTTTTTAATGATTTGACATTTTTCAACAACAGGGTATCTTTTGACTCTCCTGACTAAATGCTTAAATTGCTTGAAAACCAGTAACACATGTGCCTGCTGTCTAACAGTGTACCTCTAATACATATAAAGGCATTTTGTTTCACGAATACTTTGCAAATTTCAAAGATTTGTTGGGGTGTCAGTGGACTCGCAGTCTTTTTGCTCTTAACATTGCTGAAGGTCGACAGGACTGCAGGATTTGAGAAAAAGTCATTTTGTGATTTACAGTATTGCGATATAATACCACCTCTGACCACCCAATGCAGAAGGAAAGGTCCTGAGAGGTTCAAGGGCTACTCACAACAGAGGACATTTCAACATCTTACCAAACTATATTTTCTCCATATAAATGTAAAGGTTATCACACACCAGGGATAATTGAACCAGCCCATATTTTTTCATATACTGTGTTTTTGGTTACAGAAAAACATGTCAAACAATAAATTATCTCACATCATTGCTCTCTCTTTTCTCTGTGTTATGAGAATTGCATGGAAGGAAATTTTGAAAATAATCTTAAAAATAATCTTCTTGTTTTGCCGCAGATACACTAAAGGGGAGCTGGACATTGCCTACATTACATCACGGATCATAGGTAAAACACATTTCGTTGTAGCAAAGGTTGTGGTGTGTGAGGTGTGTGTGTAGATGCACTCTAACATTGTCACCAGAAATAATGAATTAAATTAAAAAAGCTGGATTTTGAAGCCCCAAGTTAGTTTGAAATCTTAAGTATTTAACAAATAAAAATCACCCATGTAAGCAACAATCAAAACACAAATGATTTTGTTAAATTAGTATTTATTAGGAATTTACATAAGAACACATATAAACACATACAAAAAAACAGACACCTGCCCCCTCAGCTTTCCCTCTGCCCTCATCTCTCATTCTCACATTGCTTCCAGCTTCACATGCTCATAAGTGTGGAGCCGCAGAAAGTACATAATCAGCTGGAAGCCCTTTTCAAATTTGGATTCACTTATTGCAGAATAATTGTAGAGAAGGATAAAAGAAGGATGACATTTTCAGAGTGTGAGCTTATCATATCCATATGATGTGTATGATGACATGTGTATGTACGCCAGCACTAACAGTGAATGAAACTCTTGAAATCATCCTGAATGATGGATTTTATTTTCAGTGATGACCTACCCTGCCGAGTCAGTGCAGATTGGCTACCAGAACCACGTAGAGGACATTCGGTCCTTCCTCGACAGCCGCCATGCTGACCACTACACTGTCTTTAATCTATCACAGCGCAACTACCGCGGCGCCAAATTCTCCAATAGGGTGAGTGTGATACTGCCTCATGAAGCCACGGATGAAGCTTTTACAGATTTATTAATTTGTACTGTCTTAATATGTATAATAATAATTTTTCACAGGTGTTTTTACATATTTAGATTTTTTTTGATTAACAGAAATGTCTGTTAAAAGTACAGAGGATATACTGTAAATCTACAGAATATTTCATTTTGGGATAACCAGAAATGTTGGTAAACTTAATGGAAAAGGTACTGGTAATTTTATGCCAGGATATTATCCTTTTTTCTACGACTTATATTTCACAGTGTGGTTGCTGCACCATTTTCACTCCCTGGATTATTTTAACACTAGAGTGAGATATGAGGACCTATTTTTAATGTTTGATAGCTTTTTTCCCCAGCATTTTAAGTGGTGACTGACATCTGCTCATGAACTATGGAAGCACCCAGAGAGAAGCTTTAAATTAAATTTACCCAATTGGACTTATCATTGATGGGCACTTCTCTGTCGTTTAAACTACAATGGATTTTTTTCCCTACTGGGGAGAAAGTCATCGAGGGAACTTTTAGTGACAAACCCACAGAGAAGAATCATCCAACTCTAAAATATTTCTTTATGTTTTGGTTTTTCAGCCTACAACATTTAGTTTTGGTTCACCCTCGCAGCTGTCATCAGTGTTTTATTTTTTAGAAGCCCAGTTAAAGCTCTGATAAACTTGCTGTATGTATGTACCTGTGCAGCACCAAACAGCAAACAGACAAAGTAATCGACCACTTGGTAAAGAAAACATTTAGCAGCTTAAGAGATATTTCCATCAGGAGTTCGTGGAGACCTTAAACAGAGAGAGTCAAAATTATAAACATAGGCAATTGTTTGCCAACACGTTTGTAATATAAAAATGTATAAGTAATATTTTGTCAATTTTGTGTTTACTACAACTACAAATTAATGCTAATGTAAATATCAACCTAAAAGGTGATAATATGTCACATTGAGTTACAGCTTGTTTCTGCTGCCATCAAGTGGCCAAAAGTCCGTCAACGCAAGCTTCATATGTTGATTTCTTGCTTACAACTTGCCTACTTTAGCTTTCATTTAAGTGTTTAGTAGGTTGCTTGTTACTGGTACATATAGTGTTTTTGCTAAGACTCATTGGGAGGCCATGATGCAGAGCAGAGAAGTAAAACAATATGTAAAAGTGGCTGAGAGATAAGAGCTGTAAAGTTAGGTGTTGTCTCTCAGTGGGACAGCAGTGTAAGCTTTCAGTCACATTACAGAGTCATTATATTTTTAATATCAAAATGGAGTTTAAATAAGACAAACACCATCTAAACTCATGACTATCCAACTTCAAACTCAGGACTTTGGGTCCATTACTGCTTTAAATACTCACTGAAATGTTCAGTCAGATAATCCCAGTCAGATAATATATTACTGGCCTTTCATGCTGTAAAGATACACTCTGGGATTTTTATTATAGAGCACCACAACATCCCCAATTAACACAATATTCTTCCAGTTAACTGTTTTTGTGGATGGACCGTGAGCTGGAAGGAGATTTAGGGATGCTCTTCACCGAAATAGCAACATCAGTTAGTGTATTTTTGCATAGCTAATACGTTTTTTGGCTATTTAATATTCTACAGCAGTGATTCATCATGCATCTTTTACTTGATTCACCACAGCAAAAAACACTTGTGACCATGGTTTCTAAATAAAAGATCTATCTTATGGGTCAAGTGCCCCAGCTAAATTACCATTTCAAAAGCAGGATCTGATTCTGAATACTCCATTTATTCTATTTTATTTCATCTTTGTGGTTATGACTAATCTCCGCATGTAGTCTTTTGCTCATTTCATGCAGCACTTTTGCACAGCTGGATTTAGATTCAAGTGGGAGGCACATGCGGGATTTTCTATAGATAAAAGACTGCCACCCTCCGGCAGAAACATGCAAGAACGCTGAAGAGTCAAGCTGTCGAGTTAACATGGCCAAGATGGCCCCCTGTCTGCTAGTGGAAGTTGCTGTAGCTCAAGCAGATGACTCATCATGGCAACTGGTGTTGTGTGTTGCTCTGCTGCTTCAGCAGTGTTGCTAACCTCCACCACTCCTTTCTCCTTATCTCCTGATTTTATATCTTTTTTTGGTTTCCTCTGTTTCTTCAACTTTCTTCCTCTCTGTTCTTCACCCTGTCTCTTGGCCTTTCTTTGCACTTTCTCTTCTTATCTTTTTTTCTATGTCTCTCCCTGTTTTCTTCATTCCTTCTCCCTCTCTCATTTCTTCCACCAACTATTTTCCAGGTTTCAGAGTGTAATTGGCCTTCTCGCCAGGCTCCCAGCCTCCACAACCTGTTTGCCGTGTGTAAGAACATGCACAACTGGCTCAAACAGAATCCCAAGAATGTGTGTGTCATCACCTGCTCGGTAAGAAGACCCTTATATAGTCACATGGTACCTTCATCACATTTATCCCTCTCCTCCACTTCTTTTTCCATTGATTGAATGGATTATTGAAGCTACTGCAAATTGTCCTTGCTTTTCCACTGATTACCTCATCTGTTTTCATGTTTCATTCAGTTTACTATGAAGTGAAAGCATTTTTTATGTGTCGAGACATCCCAGTTTTTTTAGTTGGTTTTTAAATAACGCACTTTTGAGTCTATGCCCAGCGCTCAAAAGATGCTGCCAGAGGACAAGTTGAAACGTACTTCGAGGCCTCCTGTGTCCACTCTAATGTACATTAACTGCCAACACAGATGACTTCATGAAAGTCCTTATCCTTAAAACCTTTACTTAAACCTCATGTTTGGTTTTCACAATGTGAAACATGTTGATTGTGGTGTAACAGAAAAGAAGACATATTTAGTGATAATTTTACAAAGCCGTCGATCTCTTGTTTTTTTCCTATGAGTGTGAAAACAAATTGTACGACGTGATCTTCCCTCTCTCCATCAAATGAAAGCTACAAGCTCCCCAGACAAGGAATCGTAACGAGGGAAGCAAACCCCAGGTTTAGCCTCTTTCCTATTTCTCTTCCTCTCCTCTTACTGTTGCAGACCCTGAATGTGGCAATGTTGGTCAGCCTTGTTTTTAACTTTAAATACAGTAAAACACAGCTTGGAGCTTGTGAATCAGCTTGTTTCTGATTGGTTCTTCTCAGTCATGTCAGTTCATCTACCTCTTTTGTTGCTCATCAATTGGTCTTTGCATTGAACAGAGAATTGAATGTCCCTGAGAAACTAGAATAAAAGAGCATTTAAGTCCTGCGTGTTGGCCTTGGAGGTTCAAGTTCAGTTAAATGATGGATGTAAGTCATGTTTCAGTATGTTGGTCCTAGAATTGGATGTATTTTTGTGCCTCAAGTTTAGGTAAAAAGAGATATTACAATTTAAGAGGTAGATAAAGGCGTCTTCATGTTGAAAATATATGTGTTTTGCTTGGCAGAGATAACTTTTGTAGAAAAATAATTCCTCAGCAACCAGTTGCACTTTTAATATGTCTTTGATTAGACTGTACATTTTCAATACAGTTAAAACCCTAAATACAATTGTTTTGCAAAGCAATCACCATCGAAGTATTTGGTAGAACAGGGTTTTCTGTCTTTTCTATTTCAGTGACAGCCACACTGTACACTGGCATATGGCGGAGCATGTTATTGCCAAGTCACTGCGGTTTGGCTGTGGCTTGGCAAACTACTCCATCTTAAACAACCTCCACCAAATGGTCCCTTTTTAAAATAAATGTTTTCTCTTCTCCGGATCATAATAATGTTTTTGTCTCCCTGTAATCTGAAACGAACTCTTGAGTAAATACGGTGAGTTCATTCGGTGAGCAAATATCTCTACTGCAGTTATATTTAGTGCCGGCCTGTTTGGGCACGCACTGTAACTAGTAAATGTGACTAAATTAACTTCTTTGAGCTATGACTTGTAGTAAATTATGGAGCCTCTGGCTGCTTTAACAGTTCATCTGAGAGCTGGAGTTACAACAAGCATTCCGAAACTCGCATCAAGTCACTTTGTACAGTGGTCGGATCTACATGTGTTGACACTTGTGACTATCATTGCTGCAATGCTAAGATGTAAATGGAATCAGTGCAGTGGTTGACATGCATGGCAGACAAGACCAAAAAGTACATTATTAAAGCTTTTAAATATAAAAATTACTCAAGTGTCCATGTGTCTCCTTTCCAATGTGTTAATTTAGGATGGCCGTGCTCTCTCTGGTGTTTTGGTTTGTGCCATGTTCTGCTTCTGCCACCTCTTCAACAACCCAGTTCCTGCCATGCAGCTACTCAGCGCCAAGAGACCAGGTTCCGGTCTCTGGCCCTCACACCACAGGTTTGTAATTCTGAACATGTGTGTTTATGTGTGTGTGCATGTGGGTGTGACAAAGATTGAGAAATAGAAGAGGGGAAGTGAGAGAGAAAGAAAGGACGGAAAAATGTTTTCACACTAAACCACACTAGAATTCAATTTGGCTGTTTGTGTTTCCTTTTTTTTAACACTTTATTAATTTCTGTGTTTTCTCTGCAGTTGAATCCCCCATACAATATTACCAACTGTCAGAATTAACATATTAACAAAATAAATGCCAGGCAGAAAAAGAAGGGATTGCTTTTAATTGATAATCTGGATTCCAACTGGATAAACTGCATATAGGGGTTAGAAACAAATTCACATCATCAGCTGGTTCCACTACTAGCTATGTTTATTCCCCTATCTGCACATTTAGAAGGCAGTGCATGTTTTTAAAGCATAACAGCATCATTTAAGATTTGCCGATGTATGGGAATAGGCTAATCAAAACATAAAAAGTGCTGGATGGACATTTTATTACCATGACAGCCAGTAGCTGTAATATTTATCAGGCCTTAACAAGTTAGAGTTTGTGTGCAAATTGACTGAGAATTCATTGAAATGGCAGCAATAACATAATCCTTATCACATACACAGAACACAAAGTGAGGAATGCATTTAACAATGAATATCTAAAATGGGACAAAAGCAACTATCTTTCCTTCTTTCTATCCAGGTACATAGGCTATGTGTGTAGCATGGTGTCAGAGAAGCCCAGTCTACCCCACTCCAAGCCCTTGATGATCAAGGGTCTCACCATAACTCCGGTCCCCTGCTTTAACAAGCAGCGCAACGGCTGTCGGCCCTTCTGCGACGTCCTCATCGGAGAAACGAAGATCTTTACCACTTCACAGGAGTATGAGAGGATGAGGTAGGTGCATTGAAGTTTTTAAGCCTCAATAGAAACAAGACTTTATGCAGCGTGAAAGTATGAATAAAGAGTCTGAAACACATCATGCCTTTTTTATGTTCATTCTCCACTCCCTTTATCACTCTCTTTCTGCAACGTTTCCCCGTAATTATTGCTGCCCTATTTATTCTTTTCTTATGCCCATGTTCCTCCCTCCAACACACTCTGCATGTCCAGAGAGCACAGGGTCCAAGAGGGTAAGATTGCTTTTCCTCTGGGTGTGAGTGTGCAAGGGGACGTCATTGTTTCAGTCTACCACATGAGGTCAACCATCGGAGGACGTCTGCAGGCCAAGGTAAACTTCATGTGCTCTATGCTGTACATCTTACAAAGTCTTTTTTACTGGAAGAGACAACATCTGTTAATAAACACCATGTCTGTGTACTGATGAAGTTAACATCTTAATCAAACTTGACACAAACAAGATGTTGCAAAATGATAATGCTGGACAATTGTTGGCTGGACAACAAGCCCATAATGGACTATTAGCCATCAAACAGTGTCTTGAAAATCTTGAGTCCAAACAGAAACCTACAAAATAAGAAGCAAGAAGTGACATGTTTGAGACAGGTTTTACATTTCCTGACGTGCCTAGTTTATGACAATGTGTTTTTCCTCCAACAGCACCACTAGGAGAAATACTATGTTAATAGTATATACTAAAATAAAAACTTTCTTTAACAACCATTGTTTGTTCTGGTTATGCATAATATTATTTTAAAGGTGTCAAATCAATGAAAATTGACACAAGGACGGCAACACAATATGCAATTTCTCTGTGAATTAACATCATATAGTCCATCGTTGTGCTTACAATAAGGATAGCTATGCAGTAAAAGACTGCAGTGCATTTGGCTATTGATGCAATTTGGTATGATACACAAAAATACATGGTCCAAACTTCCTTTTATGTACTGTTATTAGGTGTCCAACACCCAGATCTTCCAGATACAGTTCCACACTGGCTTCATTGCGCCCGGTACCACCATGTTAAAGTTTAACAAGTAAGGACATTTCTTCTATTTTAATCACTTGTACAACTATAGCTAACAAAACAAGCCGTGCTGATTCCAGTCTGTTTTCCATCTCTCACTATATCACACATTATTCTTTTGTCCTATTTATCCACCTCAGACCCGAGCTGGATGCATGTGACTCTCCTGAGAAGTATCCCCAGCTTTTCCATGTAATACTGGACGTGGAGGTGGAGGGGGTGGACAAGCAAAAGGACCTGACGCCACCGTGGGAGCAGTTCCCCGTTAAAGACCTCAACCCTAACGTGCTCTTCTCTTGCCACCAGGAGCACCAGGACGCACTGGCAATCGCTGGTACTCAGGGGACGGGTACACTTGGGACAAATATTACACACAAACGGTTTCTGCTAATGTGGACTGCACACATATGTTGAATCCAAAACATACTGCACATCACACTTAAGGTGTGCCACGTTGGGGGTGGCAGTAGCTCAGTCCGTAGGGAGTTGGGTTGGGAACCGGAGGGTCACTAGTTTAAGTCCCCGCATGGACCCAAAAGTGAATTGGTCGCTGGAGAGATGCCACTTCACCTCCTGGGCACTGCCAGGTGCTCGTGAGCAAGGCACCGTACCCCCCCAACAGCTCAGGTCGCTGGTTCGGCTGGCAGACCACTCACTCTGACATCTCTCCATTAGTGCATGTCTAGATCCTGAGCGTGTGTTTGTAGATCAGGAGTGTGTGTGATAACTAACAAAGTGTGGACACAGAGTGTAAATTGTAATTTCCCCATTGGGGATCAATAAACGGATTAAAATTAAACTAAAATTAAGGTGGGTAGCTGGGAGTAGCTTTTTGTAAGCTAAAGACTGGCCACTAAACACTTGCCATTTAAACAATCATAAACCTGTGATTATATTGTGTATATTCAATGAAAATATTGCTCATGACTTTGACACAGTAGTTTTGTCAAAGTCTTGTGGGAGCTGTAGTTGTTAAAAGCTAACTATCTTCATTTAAATACCAAAAATGTCAAATTTGACCAACTATGCATTAGTAGCAGTAATTTAGTTGTTAAGCTAAAACTATGGACAGAAAAGATCCTGTGCCAAGTTTCAACTTACAACCTCAATGAGAAAATACAACAAAAAAGAAAACAAAAATAACAGGATGCCTGCTAGCTAGCTAGCTAGTTAGCTACTAGCAAAGTACCTTGCTTGATTCAACTGCATAACCTGTGTAGCTACATGAATGCCTCTGGATTGTCAGTCAGTGATTTTAAATAGTATATTATAGGCCTACATCTAGTTTACACAACATTTTTCATCATTACTTGCTTTACTACGTTAGAGCATCACAAGCTGGATGTGATTCAATTTGGCTGATTGTTAACAGTTGTTTGTTAGGCTAGCTGTTACAAAATGCTTTAACAACTAACTATTTAGCCTTACCAATAGCTAGTTATCCTTAACACAAACCCTGAACTACACTAATTTAATATACATTCTAACCATGTCAGCTACTTAAAAAAACTGATAGGTTACCAACCAGATATTAAAAGTCTAAAACTCAGACTTGTGCCCACAAGGATACAAGTGAATAATACACATCCCCAAACAACCATAACAGAGCCTGCCCCGTCTAAGAAGAGCCTGTTCACTTCTTATTAAGCCCCATTGTACCAAATTTGGATGGAGTTACTCCAGAGTTCCTCAAGGGGGTGATCGCAGGACAGTGCAAAAATGAATTAGAGTCTATGGAGCTAGACAGCTAAATTTGTCTCTTTTGCCTGACCATTAATGACAAATCTCAAATTTGATTGTAGTTTGTGCAAGTTCAACATGGATTATAGGTTGAAAATTGAATAAACGAGTACTTTGAGAGATTTAGCTCAATAGACCTCTATTAATTCTGCACTCGCCTGTGAACGCTCTCGTATTGAACCAGAGTGGAACTACAACCAGTTCAGAAGCCGGAAGTATCCCGAGAGTGGAAGTTCTCCCCTTATTATTCTTTGACCATACTCACAAATTCATCATGCAGACACTACAAATGTCTGTGCACAAATGTGCTAAGATGGTGCACAGCTGCAGTAGATCAGTGATAAGGTTGGCTTATCTATTCAAAAGCCCATGTACGTGCCTTTACACGCAGATACAAAAGCACACTAATGACCTAACTCTCATTTTTGTTCCTACAAGATGAGATGGAGGGATTGGATCTGGAGGGTAAGACAGTAGAGGAGACCACAGACCTGTTAGAGAAATTCTGTATACCAGGGCTAGCTTCAATTCAATCATACTCTCTTCAAAATGTAGAGAGAGCATTGATCCTATTGAGGATTATGTCTTCTGTTATTGAAAAACACTTTGCTGTTTCCATTTATGATATGTAATGATTGAATTGAAATGAACCCTATCCTTGTTATGCAGTGATATATCATTTTGGTAGATGACTTTAATATTGGGACCTGAATAAATTACTAGCCTAAGTATTTAACGTGATATCCTACAACAGCAGACCGATGCATAATTTCCCTTTACATACAGAGAACAGAGAAAAAAACACAACTAAAAAAAAAACACACAATCCTAGTGATTATCCCAGAAGCAAACTTAGAAACTGTACAGCTACAAGTGGTACAAATTTTTGTAAAAAAGTTCTACCAAAGTGAAATATTGCTCTAGATAAATACTAGCGGAAGTTTGTAGTCAAACTGTACATCCCATCCCTTCTTTAAAAGCATTACTAGTACTGTATATTTTATTGATTGGATCCTTGTACATAAAGATTAATATGTTGTTTTAGAAATTATCTCCAATTAGCTAAGTAGCTAAGAGCAGCTACACTTTGCAGTGTGCAGTTTACATAATATGTTGCACACAGTGTACACAGTATCAGGGGAAAAGCTTCTGCTTGTAGCAGAAATGACAAAAGTTGCTAATTTTTCCCTCTTAACCTACTCTGTATTTTTGTCTGCTTTGCCCCAATTCATTTCCTTTGTCTGTGTTGTTATTTCTATCTACCACTTGACATGCCTCAGTCTCATTTGGTAATTCACTACATGTTTTCTCTGTCTCTTTCTTTCCTTCTATTTCTGTCTCATTCTTCTGCAGAGCCAAGTCGGCCCCACGGAGGTCCAGACGGTCGGGGCCACGGGGAAGAGAGTGAGCCCTCGGATGATGATATGCTCTCTCTCTCCAGCCAGCGAAGCAACGCCAGCACGGCCCCCCAGAAACCCGACCCTTCTGTGCCCATGCCTGCTGCCTCTGCACCCGCTGAAGAAATGGATCTTCTTGGCCTCGATGGGGAGGAGATCAACTGTCCTTCATCTCAGCCCCCATCTTCTGTAGCCGCAACCACTGACCTCCTAGGGGACTTGTTCGGGGGCCCACCCCAGCCAACCAGTGGGGCATCATCTGCCCAGTCCACACCACAGAAAGTAGTCCTAAACACTGCCTCGCCATGTCCCTCTCCTGCACCATCAGGTGACACCCCGAGTTTAGAAGTTCATTCACTTGGAAAACTATACCTAAAATTCAAATGTGACATTGCTCAAAGCAAGTTTAGATTGCTTTTATATTGATAGAAGTTATTAACCTGTTATACATGTGTATTAATAAATCAAGGCATAAAAATGAATGAATACTTGCAAAAACGTCAAGTAAGGTAAAAATATGCCAAACTCAAATTCTGATATGTGGGTCATCTTTAGATGAAAAATGGGTCATAGGCCATAAAAAGCAACAAAAAAAAAGTGCTATTACATTAATATTAATACAAATAATTTTCCTTTTAAAAGAAAATAGTCTTTAAGGACAGTAACAAGAATGTCATTTTAAATATTCACAATATGTAATGCAGTTACTCAAAAATGCCGTTTGGCCATATCATTTTCTAGAGTAAGACGATAGCAATGGTGCGGTTGTTTCCCTCAGGTTTTGATCCCTTTGGGACGGGTCCCATGCCTAAGCCTCAGGACATGATGGGTTCATTCCTTGGACCAGGTAACGTGGGGCAGCCTGACCCCTTCCTGCATGCTGCACGCTCTCCATCACCCACCTTGCAGCCTACAAGCTTGGGTAAGGCATGCTTCTGCTGCACAGTCTCACAGCATTTTGGATCTAAATAAAGAGTCGGCACAATGGTAAGGCAAGTTATAGAGTATTTGCAAATCTGTTGCCACACCATAACACATAAATGTGCATTGTGTCTCTGCACATCAACTCAGGTTAAAACGTCTAAAACGTTTTTGTACCCCAAGATATATTAGACTGCACTGCTTTTAATATCTTTTTTGTATTTTTGTTCTACTTGTTGTTTACTCACATACTGAGAAAGAGTAAGAAAGCCTTTTTTTATCACTGCTGTATGTTTGAAAATGAATGGGTTTGTTTGTCTAGAAATCTAGACGCACGCTAGCAGCAGCAAACATCTTGATGTGAGTCTTGTAAGGCTATGAGTTAGCATGACGTATGGTTGTTCTCCATTAACCATCCACATCTTCAGCCTGAAACCTTTAGGCTGTATACTTTTACAGAGCATTATGTGCATGATGAAGCAAGACAACAACAACATTACCAGTATGCTTTTTAATCAGTGTATCATGCTAATTCATTTATTCATTCAATGTCATGTTCAGTTCCCATTCACTATTAGCTCAATCTGTGAAAAACCTTTATGTGCTTGAATAGGCCGGAGTTCCCCGGTCCCGCCCGCCACCCCAATTGTCAACATTCAGCAGCTAAACGCAAAGGGAGGATGGGACTGGAACAGAACAGCTACCACAAGCACAGGTAGAAACCGGTAACCCAAACACACACACACATGCACGCACGCAAACACGCACGCACACACTCACACACACACACACACACACCCACACAAACACACACACACACACACACACAAACACACATACACACACACACACACACAGACACACAAACACACTCACACCATCATCTACCATTTCCCTTAGCCTACTAAACCTTTTTGAATAGATTGCTGAAGACCACAACACCTCTTTAACTGTAAAATGTTAATATATGCACTGTTTGTTGATTCATCCAGGAACAGGGTTTGGTATGGGCAGTCGGTCAGCAACTACAAGCCCCACAGGCTCAGTCCACAGCACCCCTACCCACCAAACCCAGCCAAACACCCTAGACCCGTTCGCTGACTTAGGCAATCTTGGGGGAAGCCATGGAGGTCTGCCACTAAAACATTTCTGAAACACTTGATCTGAGCATTTGTTATTTTACAGTAAGTTATAATCTCCTCCTTTCTATTAGCAGGTTCTGGCTTTTCCAGCAAACCCACCACTCCTACTGGAGCAGCCCCTTCCGTACCTCCCATGGGCTCCCCATCGCGACCTCCTCCGTCACCCCAGCATGCCGAAGGGTGGCAGTCCCACACAGGAGCCAGCTTCCCCTCGTGGCAGCCAGGGGCTGGAGGTGGTGGCGGATGGCCACACCAAGGACAGGGCCCTGCCTCACAGCCAAAGCCCAGCCCCAGCCACACCCCCATGCCTCACACATCGCCCCAGAACCGACCCAACTACAATGTCAGCTTCTCTGCAATGGGAGGGGGCTCGCCCAGCGCAGGGTGCAAAGTACAGGCTGCCATGGGTGAGCAGGAGATGTGGAATTAGATGTGATGTTTCTGGTATGATGCAAATGTTGTGATCAGGTTGTGAATTTAAGAAATTCTTGTAGGCATGACATATTTTGGATGAAGTGCTATAATTCTTGAAGCTGGATTCCTTGCCCCTGTTGCATTAAACCTCTATACATAACACTGTATATTTGTAATGTCTCTGTTACATAAAGGAATAAGCACATTACTTCTTCAGAGGGATCAAGTCAATGTTTTACAGTGCATTGCATCCGAGGGCAGGGCCATAAGTGGCTCAAAATAGCCTTAAAATGAATGTCTTGTCTCTTTGTGATTGCATCTCTCTCTCTGCCAGGTTCTAAGCCCAAAGCCTTTAATGCCAACTTTGATGACCTGCTGTCTGGTCAGGGCTTTGCTGGGGCCAAAGAGAAGAAGGGGCCCAGGACTATAGCAGAGATGAGAAAGGAGGAGATGGCCAAAGAGATGGACCCTGAGAAAATAAAGGCAGGGGCTTTTTTCTGATGTGATATTAAGTACCATCTGTATACAAATGAAGATAAGGGGTGGTTTGCTGTTTTAGTTTCAACACTAACACCATGAAGTTGCATGACTCTTGCATGTTCACTACATCTGAGTAGAATTACGGTTTGACAACAGTTCATTGGGTTTTTGTCATCTGTTTATCCAATGTAGGACAATAGAAGCAATTCAGTGAGTCCCAAAAGTAGGAGCGTGTACTCAAAACCCTTTGGCTTAAAGCCTTTCTGTGTATTACAGAACTACTGAAGCGACCTATGTAGGTCTCCCATGACAAAACTCTGGTTCCTCTAATTACTCCTTAAAAACATTTCACCGGAGCCAAAAATCACTGAGGCATTTCTGCTAATAATTGTTCTAAATCGGTTCATCACTGGCTAAGGGTTCCACCTCTCTCCCTCTCCTGTTTATGACCCAGATTCTGGACTGGATCGAGGGGAAGGAGCGTAACATCCGTTCTCTACTGTCCACCATGCATACTGTGCTGTGGGAGGGAGAGACGCGATGGAAGCCTGTGGGCATGGCTGACCTGGTTACTCCAGAACAGGTCAAGAAGGTCTACCGCAAAGCTGTCCTGGTTGTCCACCCAGATAAGGTGAGACACATAGTGATTTCTCTGACTCTACATCATTCAAGTTCTCTTTTATTAACCCTAGTGTTTTGTTGACATTTTATTTCCTCATTATTTAACACCACTACTATATTTGAATATTTTTCAAATATTTTTCAAATATTTTTTCAGACCTGTTGGTTGTTTATGTATAACCTTTTTCCCCCCAAGGGTTCATCACCTGTGTGTGAATGCATTTTATTGACTGGAGTCACATATGGCTTGATATTAAAGCTCTTAAATTTCAAAAGCAGGTTTCGGCTTGAACTCATTTGGCCAGAGTCCAATCTTTTATGTCAAAGCTGGTGTTTTATATCCTCCAGGTTTTTTCCAGAGGCAAAACACTTGCTTTACATCACTCATTTGGATATTTTGAATTTTTATCAAAATGTTTCCACTCAAATATTCTTTTTCTTTTCTTTTGCTCTTTTATGATTAAAACCCCATATGTAGAGAACTGTTGAAGTGGTAACCCTTTTCTGGACTTGCACAGCATTGTTATTACACCAAATAAGGAAAGAGTTAATGTTTTGTTATTATTTATGACTCATGGTTAAGGCCAAAAAGACCGCAAGGTTACAAAAAAGTGTTACAAAACTTCAACAACAGACGGGTTGTGTGGCCCAAAAAGTTCTGTCAACACCAATCACAGATGTAAAGCAAATGAAATTCCACTTTATTTATCTAGCTAGTGTTTATGTTTTTCAACTGTGGTTTCTGAGACCCTAAACAGAATTAATTTGACAGACTGCTGAAACATGTCATCCGTTCAAAGGTGCCATTCTAGGAGGATCGAAAGGTGTTTGTACTTACAGTATCTTATTTTGAAGATACACATTTCACACATGATATAAAGACAGGCATCAATACAATGACAACAATCAAAATAATCATGACTTCAACAACGTGATAACGAAGCAAAACATGATAAAAACCAGTTTTCAACCAATCAAACAAAGAAATGCTATCCTGGTGAACAGAGTTCGCAGTATCGTGAAGGTGGTGAATTATCTCACTAATTGTAGCATTATTGTCAGGCACAAAGGTACAACATTCAGCACCAATAATAGCACAAGTTCCTCCTTGCGCTGCTAAAAGAAAATCCAAAGCTGCCCTGTTTTGTAAAGCTAGAAGTCTAACAGAGGCGAGTTCACTTGACAGAAGCATGAGAGCTTTACCAGTTTCATTAGCTATCACTTCTATTGCCTGAGACAGATCGGCGATTTGATCTAGCGCAGACATAACTCCATAAAAAGGAAGAAGGGGGCCGAGTATGTTTTTGAAACTTGATTGATGATGAGTCCCAAAGGTGTCTGAAAGTCCACGTTGTACCCGTTTAAGAGGCTTCTGGGGCAGGGAGTGAGCCACTCTCATAGCCGGGACGATGTACGCCAATCCACAGCGTCCGTTGTAATCAACAGGAAGATACGGGTATGCAGAGTATCCACATACCCAGTACATTCCCACAGGAGAGGAGATGGTGCAGCTAGCTGTGCGGTGAGCCAGAGCACTGAATCGAGCATCGCCCGCTGCTTCCAAACAGTGCTCGGGTGCAGAATTTAGAGTTTTAAATTCAATGTTGGTAATTTTTGGGTCCCATTTGAATGTACGAAGGCAGTCCGATTGGCCTACAGGTGTCTTGCCGTCATTCTGGAGACACCAAGGGAACTTCTGAGGGATGAGCTGTATTGTAACAGGTTTGGGGGTTTTGAGACATTTAAAACAGTTTGCATTTCTTGTAGAACAGTTGAGTGGCCTCATTTTGGAGAGACTGGAACAATCATGGTGAGAATAGGATTGCGATAACGGAATATGCATCAGGTGGCAGGTGTCACAGTCAGAGGGAGGTAAGGCCATCAGAGGTAAACCTTCTCCAGCTGTGTGGGGTATTAGGCCACAGACATAGCAATTGGAATTAGGGTGTAAATGGTTGGCTACTTCCCGTGCCATAGTTAGAAAGATATTCAAAGCATCTACTCTTATTTCTGGTGGTTTCATGACCTGGGGAGCTCCCATGGTGGACTCCACCAAGATCAGTATTAGGAGGCGCGGGATCAGGGGCATTGTTGCAATGAATCCTCAAAATCTGGCTTCAGGTCTTTACAGTAAAAGTCACCAGGCTCTAGCTGAACATCGTCACCATCGTCAGGAGTCTGGAAGGCAGTTCATACCTGTGAATACATACAGTGGACGGAGAATGACTCAAATCGGTCGCCCTTTTTTACAGCACACAAATAAGAGTAATAAGCCATACTTTATGTTAAATTTAACCGAAACATGAAATTCTGTCTTTATTAGACAGTAAAAAAACACAGTTTTACCCTTATATGAACACAAGAAACAGCATATAATACCGTATTGAACCCAAAATACACCTATTATACCAAATTATTAATTATAAAGAATTAATTCATACAGAATTCATGTTCTGATGAAATCATCATGAAAGATTGAAAATATTTACTGAGTTTACAAATGGCAAGGCACGCAAAGGGCAAACATTACAGTAGCCAGTATAATAAGCTTACCTGTTTTTTACTCTCGGGAACACTCAGTGGATTATGGTTCTAAGTTCTGTTGTGAGATCATGGCAGGACCTCGCTAGCATGCATGCATGGAGGAATCACTTCTCATCACCCTATTTATCCTCTCTTGTCCCAGGACAAGAGCGTAGACCATAACCTTAAATGACCCAATCACAGGGGTCTAGTGAGTGAATCACAACATCAATGCTAACTGATCAATCGTTACAAGGGGGGGCGAATTTAAATAATCAAAACAGAGCAAACTCAAAGGCTGCTTCATGCCAGATGTGGTTTGGTTGCATAAGCCCACAACAACATGAGCACATTTATTAAGGACAACAAACAGTAAATGCAGTTATGCGCTGCACAGTATACTGTGTACACTGTGTTTATACATGTGCATACAGTATATGTGTAAATATAAACACACAAGATGCATGGACGCACTTCCAAAAGCAAGACAAAAGATAGAGCCACAATTTAAAATAAAACTAATAAAAAAAATGATAAATATTTAAAGAAATGTATCAAGAACAGTGTTTGAAAAATTAATATCCTTGTTGTGCAAAGTACTAAAGTTTTAATTAAATTTATTGAGTATATAAATTGCTTATTTTGGGTTTTGTAGTTTTCATTTTTTTGTGGGTTTTTTCAGACCTGTTGGTTGTTTATGTATAACCTTTTTCCCCCCAAGGGTTCATCACCTGTGTGTGAATGCATTTTATTGACTGGAGTCACATATGGCTTGATATTAAAGCTCTTAAATTTCAAAAGCAGGTTTCGGCTTGAACTCATTTGGCCAGAGTCCAATCTTTTATGTCAAAGCTGGTGTTTTATATCCTCCAGGTTTTTTCCAGAGGCAAAACACTTGCTTTACATCACTCATTTGGATATGGCCAGAAAATAAATGATTTTAGGGGATTTTCCTATGGGTTTAACTCCTTTTTCCTTCTCCCCTCACAGGCGACAGGACAGCCTTATGAACAATATGCCAAGATGATTTTCATGGAACTAAATGACGCCTGGTCAGAATTTGATAGCCAAGGACAAAAACCCCTCTACTGAATAAATAGGCAGAGGAAGTGAGCGAGGAGAGGATGTCCCTCCTGATTATGTCATCAAATCCTAAAATGTGCCCCCCCCCTCTTGTCAACATACTACAGCCGCACCCCACAACATCTGCCTTTATACCTGTGCTTTGACCCGTACTTCTCTTCTCACCACAAACAAACACAGAACATCCAGATGATCTGCAAAGTCGGAAAAAAGACTTACAGAACTCCAGTGACCAACAGTGTGACTGAAAAAATGACTCCCCGTAGCTACAATGTACCTACCTAAGGTATGTGTGTGGTGCAACATAGCCTTTCCTTGTTTAGTGTCCTTAGCCCTGAAACCAACCCACCAATCAATGCAGAGTCACCAGCACGTCTACAAAAAACAAAAGAGGACACCGATCAAAAGAGAGCGAGAGCCTGTGGGCAAAAGAGATAAGAGAAAAACACGTCAGGGAGTAAACTGATCAAGCATTTCACAGACTGCTCTAAATAAGCGATTCAGAGCGTCAGATAGTCCGTAGGGCACAAACAAACATTTAACATCAATCAAGCCACTTACCCACAAAACATTATGTTGTACTTCGTGTGGAAATTGAATCCATGATCAGTTCTTTCATATCAAATTCATGCTTTATCATGGAATTGAATGTTCTTAGAAGAACAGACAAGAACAGCGGCGTTAAGTTATGATATGTTTTCCCTTACAAACCGGTTTTTGATCTAAAACAAGCTGTTTGGAGATACAAATTAACAACAACATTTAAATAGTGCAAAAAGAATGAAAGCAAACTGCTTTTACCACTTTTGAAAGTAACTCTGATTACAGGTTGGCTTCCATCTCCATTCACCTTATTTATTAAGTCTGCTGAGAAGAATTGAAAATGTAAATGACGGGGCTCTACAATAAAAAAACACACCAGAAGGTTGCTACGATTTCAGTTTTTGAGTTAATATTAATATGACGGATTAACAAAAAAGTGTTTGTACGGTAGGTGAATGATTTTTCATTGGTGTGTCTGATGTAATCAAGCCTTGTGTGTTTTCATGACTGCAGGGAACTGAGGATTGTATACTGTATTTAAGGATGAGCACATGTACAGTTCCATACAGACACCTCGAGCGTACTCACTCATACAGTTATACGTATTTATGCAAGGGAGATCTGTGAAAGCACAAACTTTGACTCGGTACTACTTTGAAGGAAAGCAATTGTTATTTATATGTTCATCTTAGTTTCGCTGTTTTGTTTATCATACCTGCTGCATTATTGTGGTTTAAATAAACTGCACATGTCAACTTATGTAAAGGACATGTTTGGGATAATTTAGACCTTTGTAGTTTAACTCATTAACTGAGTCTCAAGCAAAACCCGGGAATCATTTGTAAGACTATATCACCATTTCTGAGTGCATAACCTTTTATAAACTGCAGCAACTTTTTCCAAACAACAGAAGTGACGCTTTTGTGCTGCTCATCTGTCGTTGTCATCATCGTTACAAACTTCCCACAATGCAAAAAGAATCGTGGGTTGATTTTGCAGAGATGGGAAATGTTCTCATCCCGTAAGATGATCTAACGTAACGATTGAATTATGTGCTTTATTGTATCTGAATTTATCATGTATGAAATTCTTTATTTCACTCAGACCCTACAAATATTTGCTGTCATGTTTTACAACACTGATTTGCAACAATTGCAACATGTTTTTTTTGTTGAATTACTTCATGTCATTTGTTTACGTTTGTGACATTTCTGTCAAAGCACTGACACTTTTATTTATAATGATCATGTACATTTTTTGATCTGGATGAGTAATACTGACATTATTTCATATCAGCACACATGGCCGTATATGGTGCAGGTTTGTTATAGCTTAAATCTAGAAGAGATAAGAATACTTTCCAAGTAATTTCACTGATAAACGGAAACTGACTCCTAACATTTTCTCCTTGTGGAAAAAGTATTTCACACTCCTGGGATGAAGTCCGTGGGCAAATGACAAACGTGCAAAAACAAAACAAAATGTATCTGCTGATTAGCAAGGAGAAACTGAAGCAAATCTTAATTTGTTTTAGGAGTTTGAGGTTTTCACAGGAAACTAATATGATCTTATAACCTCCTTCTAACAACAGAGCTTTACTGTAAAGAGCGGTTGTATTCTGATGTATGACATCTGTTATAAGTCCATTTTCACACTTTTAGCAGAATATTTGCCTCCAAATTTTCTTAAACTTATTTATATTGTTTTCATCCTGTCATTCTCTCTGTTTTGGAGATATAGATTTTTTAACCATTTGAATGGTTTTCCCGTTGTTGGACTTCAATATTACCCGGAATTTCCAGTTTGACCATCTGTGTTGAGGATGTTGACTACACTGACTTATGACTGCTATAAAGCGCTGTTTTGTCAACTGGACAGAGCATCTTGGCTAAAATGGGTCCCAGAATCCCAGAGTCTTGGTCTCATGTTGAAAATGTTAAACTCTGATGTAGAGGCCACTGCTTTCTTATCAAACACAGGAAGTATGCAGTATGTGCTCCTGTGTTCTATTGAGGACCTACATGTGAAATAACCCTCATGAGCTCCCTCACTGACTGATTTCTCTATCTAAAACCGTATGGCTATGTTAAAAAGCTAACCTCTGTATATTGTAGTCAATGGATGTGTGTTGTTTGAAGTTGTTGTACGTATGAATACAGAACTGGATACAGACTACTGTACGTTATGTGTTTGCCTGTCTGCTGTTCAAGTATTACTAAACTGTGTAAACATTATGTTCATGCGTTCCTTTTCAGGTCTGTTTACCATTACAGGATGTACATAATAATCAAGTGCGATGCACAAAAAATAAATAGTAAACAGAAAACAGAGGCAGCATTCATCAGATTTTATGTCTCTTGGTAGTTCTTTTTTTTATCACTAGAGGGTAGCAGCGGACAAAATAATGAACTACACTGCAGCGTGCCGGTCGATGAAACAAGTATCTCAGATCATTTACTTAAGTAAAAGTACAAATAAAACTATCCCATTACAAGTAAAACTCTCAACAAAATCCAGTAAGTAAAATTTAAGAAGCATTATCAGCAAAATATACTTAAAGTCTCAAAGTAAAAGTACTTGTTCTGCAGAAAAATGGGCCCTGTGACTGACGTATTATCCTATATTACATTATTAGATAGTTACTTAGTGTGATTGTATTATTTTAGCTGGTTGAGGTTGAGCTAGTTTTAATACTGTTTTAACACCATTAGGCACAAGTTTAATCTATATGTGAAGCTGTTACACATACACAAAAAGCGTATTAAATAAACATATTGTTGAGTTGCCTACCACATTTGAAGCTAGTTTTGATTGAATATATATATATATATGTATATATATATATATATATATATATATATATATATATATATATATATATATATATATATATATATATATATATATATATATATATATATATATATATATATATATATATATATATATATATATATATATGTATATATATATATATATATATATATATGCCAGGCCTTTTAAAAAAGTAAAATCTATATGAGTCTTATTTCTATGATGTATGGTATTTGTTCTAAGTGTTTGCATCTGATTCTATCAGTCTGTTTACCAGAGGTTGGTCGGGCACTTAGCCAGCTCACAGAGGAAGGCATTTGCCTAATCTTTTTTTTAAAAGAGTCGTTGTACAAACACTAGTATGTACTGTTGTTAACAAGGCAGCTGACTGGCTGGGAAACTCTTGTCTCCAGAGATGCTTCTCCTGCAGTCTTACTAGGAATTTAAAAGAAATGTTTTCCCATGGTCTCTCTTGAGATTAAATGAGATTAAAAGAAATTGATTCCTGGATGGTGAATTTGTTTGAAAAGTCTCAAATTTTACTGCTCTTTTGTGGTGCGTGCAAGACACACAGCGTTGTATCAAAACTGAATACAGGAGAATATGGTCATCAGTGAATTTAGACAATGTCCAAAATATCAATAATAGACATATGCAGAAACATGTGTTTAATGCAAAGATACTTTGTTTGAAAGGTGTGCACGTACACAGTTTAATTAAACCCAGCAGATGTTTACCACCTTACTAAAATGTGTTAGCATAAAAGCATGATGATTTGCTACTTCACATTAAGTGCTGCTGAGGCTGATGGGAATGCCATTAGTTTTGCAGGTATTTGCACATAAACTAAAATGTTGGAGTCATTAGGCTTTCATATCTGCAAAACATGAATCTCTGTGCCAAATGCCATGGCATTCCATCCAATAACTTCACTCAATCTAAATCAGTATTAATCTCCAGATGGGGTCGAAGGAAAGTCAGGGGATCACACCAAGTCACAAGGACACATTGTCTAAGGAAAGATTAAGTCTGTACCAAATGATGTGCCAATCCATTAGAGTAAGTAGATGTTAACTTGAGAAGTGGAAACTTTGACCCGCTGGTGGCCTAATTTATTGTTTAATCCATTGTCTTTCGTTATCTTTCTTAATATGTTTTTTTCAAGAGACGGGCATGACATGTATTTTTAAATGCTCTCTGGTCTCCATGTACTGTAGGAAGACCTCAGTGACATTGTATTAATTTGCCCACGACCTGCGCTCCCTGCTTCACTCATAATCTCAAATGCATCGCTGACGTCCAGTGGTTAAATGCAGCCATTACAGACTGAAATGTCAATGCAGGTGCACTCACATCATTCTCATGATTCTTTTGTGGTTGGAGGGTTTCTGACCATGTTTTAGGGAGCTATTTTGCATACCATGGATTAGAGGCACATGTTTTATGTCTTCTGAAGATTAAGGGTTTCATTATGTTTAATGAGTGAAATGTTTTATAACTGCTGCTCTCTCTGTGCTGAATCACACACTATTATATACTCAATATAATTCAGTATATGATTCCACACAATTGAACACACTTCCTTTGCCAACTTTTTAATGCTGCTAAACATCTCTATAACACAGTAAAGTGCTTTGATATCACAGTCATGAACTACTATCTAAATTCTCCTATAACTCCTGTGGTGACTTGATAAAAGGGTGGATTTTCCTTCAAGTTCTGTGTGATGCAATACAAGTTAAGGATATTGCTGTGTGTGTGTGTGTGTGTGTGTGTGTGTGTGTGTTTGTGTGTTTGTGTGTGTGTGTGTGTGTGTGTGTGTGTGTGGTGTGGGTGCGTGTGCATGTGTGCGTGCTTGTATATATTATAATTCTTGCATGCTAAGACAGATACTGGGTGTGTGCAGATTCCAGGTGCAGATTTCACACAGGAAATAGAAACAGAACATTTGATTCAGTTTCAACATTTGTCTTTTAAATTTCCTGCTCTATTGCTTCTTTCACTGACGAGAAAAAGTCCCAGTTCAGAACAGTGTAGATAACAAGCTGATTTACTGATGTAAACAATTTAAACCCTAGTAGATCAGTCCCATTGGATAGAGATGATCTACCATCAGTACATCCTACCTACTCTTACCACTTTCCCAAGACCACACCATGCATGGTAGAAAAGTACGGTAGTTTAATTTGGAATAGCCAGAATATACAGGAAGCACAGGGGGAGGGTTATGTTAGGTGGGAGGATGAGAGCTGAGGAGAGGTATGGAAAAGGAAGTTAAATGGAGTTGTTGTGTGGCTGTAACGTCTGGGAACCCGGGGCTCGAGACTCTTAGTTATAATAACTTCATTGTTCAGATAATACTTCCAAACAGTAAGTGAAATCATTACAGTATTGTATGGATTTAACCTTTAAATGCATAGACTCAGGACAATATTACTCCATATTTTGACAAAAAATGACACTTTGGCAAAGGACAAAAAATTACCTGATGAAAGTCAGAAAAAACAAAACATCACAATAGAAATATTTACCAGTAATAAAAAGCCTTTTTTTTTTAAAGATAGGTTTTGAGAAGGGATTTAAAAGACGTTACTGATTGTGCAGCCCAGATCTGCGCTCATGGGACAGCAACAATTCAGCAATATAAGTGGGAGCTGAACCATGAAGTGCTTTAAAGGTAATCAGAAAAATGTTAAAATCATTATTAAAACTTGGCAACCAGTGAAGAGAAACTATAACAGGGCTGGTGATCTTGTCTTCTAGTATTACAAGCCAAGCAGCTGTGTTTTTTACCAGCTGAAGGTGTAAGATTGTTTTTTGGGTTAACTCCAGAATACATTGGAACACAAATGATAAAAACATGACTGAACAACTTTTGTTAACAGTCTTTCAAACTAAATGTCATTGTATTATCACACCCAGGTGACATTTGTAGACAGGAAGCCATGACGTTTTTGTAAAAGTCCCTTCTATATGTCGAATCTCTGTATAACATTTTTGTTTTTTTATGTTTGGCTCTAAAGATTTAATAGTTTCCTGTTTGGCTTCATTTTGTGTCCTGAATACTGTAAATTAGCACAGACAAAAAGACGGGATGAAGAAGTCTCTACATGTTAGTGTACTGACGCAGTAACATGATGGTGCAGTATTGGTCTCTTAGTTTCCTGCCGATCAGCACTTCATATTTATAATGTATAACAATAACTCTGAAAATGCAGATGTCCTTAAAGCAGCTGATGATGAAAATAACATAATTGTGCTAAATGACCAACTGTATCATTTACAGGCAGGATTGGACCCACACAGCTGTGTTGCAATGATCACAAAACAATAATTTATTTCTGATCACTATGCTGACTAACTTGTGTTTGGTGGACTGTGTATAACAAAGTACAATATAAACTATTGGCTGGCAATCTAAAAAATATTAACGAGTTTGGTGGCATCTGTGCAGTAAATCACTGATATTGATATTTACATTTGTTGATCAATCTAATGCTAATAGTAAGTTAGTGGTGTCATGCAGGTCAACTTCCTACCTCTGCTGAGTTTTGGTACCTTACTGGCAGTTTAATAATAGCGGCATCCTCTTTGGCTCTGCCACTTTACAAGCATGGATTAGATGTAACTGCAGCTGTGATGGAAACTAACAATGGCACTACAATAATAACTTTTTACAAGCGTTTGGAATAACTGTTGTTGGGGTTTGTTGCTATTTGCTTTACTTAGCTATTTCTTGACTTTTAAATGTGCGCAATTTGCAGTATAATGGGTGGAGAAAGGTGCTGATTACCTGATGAACTTTAGGTTTGGTAAATACGACGTGAGCTGATGTATCACAGCGTGCACTTTCTGCGGGTTGGCCATAATGCTAATAGCACTACTTTCGCAAATGTACATATATCTGTCCCTCGGTAATCTTTCACCTTAAAACAGAATGATGTTCAGTTATAGAGGGTCTTCTCACTGGTAAAGCGGCATGAAAAGAGTCTGTTGGTCAGGATCAGGGGCTGCTGGAGATGGCGTGGCATTGCAACCCAAAAGCATCTTGGCTAGAGTGCGTCAGAGGAATTTTGGGATCAAATATCATTCATCATACACACACACACACGCACACACACACGCACACACACATGCAGGAACAAAGAAAACTCCACTGTACCATCTGAGGGGAAAATCTGAGGCAACCACTGACAGAAGGGTCTGCTTGTATGCTCCTGTTTATCAAAGGCTCTGTGAAATTCCCTTCTGCCAACAGCTACACTGTACACCTCCAGTCTGTGTACTTGAACACAGAAATAGAGATGGCTTTCAACCAGTAAACTCTAACCCCCATGTACACTTACAGTGCATACACACCTGCAGTGCAAACACATGCATGCAACATCCTGGCCTGCGTGCGTTGTTGTGACTGATTGGTGTGTATTCTGACACTGTGGTCTAGAAATAGCCCCTCATGCCCGGAGACGCACTGCTCCACATAAAGCTCCCTGTCTGCTACTGCAAATGTTCAGGATATCAGCTGGAAGGAAAACTTTATTTCCCATGGTATACTTCTTGAGGTCTGATTGTGTGGGGCTGCTGGTGAGTCATCTTTCTCAAAGTTATATTGTAAAATTTAATAAGACATGGAACAACAGCTGTGTGGTGAATGACACACGCTGCCCACAATGAATTACACCTGAATTGATAATCACAACACTGTGACCTGGCTTACTGTTTTATTCTGAATGTCTGGAGTTTTATCACAGTTTGTGAGGAGAAAGTACAAACAAAGGATGAACCTTGTGTTTTTCTTCAGTTTCTATTTCAGGCCGTTGTCACTTCTCTCTGTTTTCCTTTCTTTAACTAATTACCCTGAACTCCTTGTTGCAGTCTATCTGCTGCTGTCGCTCTCCACATTGTTGCTTCGCCTCCATTGATTTGCTTCAAACTTTAATGACGCAGTACAGCGAGAACCACAGAGAGAATTTAAGTGTTATTTTGATGTGAGTTAGAAGTTGTAGTTAGTTCTACATTTTAGGAATTTGTTTATTTTATATCCAAGAGTGAAATGAGAAACTCTCTTATATCTGTGTGTTACACAGCCCTGGAGGGCGTGTTTAGCCCAGCTTAGCGTAAAGACCGGAAGAAGATGCATAATATATTTTGTTTCTTTCTAATGTAAAACATTGTGTATAAAAATAACATGTTTATGGGGGATAATGTGCTGGACTATTTCTCGGAGCAATGACTTCCTGCAGTCTTGTTGGCGGATGTAACTAAAGCGTTTTTTGTTGTTTCATTTTTACCAGGCAAAGCTTACTCTTATCAAACAGACAGATAATTATGGCAAGAAGGCAAATAAACATATTTCCCCAAAGTCCCTTAATGAACAGACGTTGACATTCTCATGTCACTCAAAAGCAAAATGTTGATATACTTCTTTAAAATATCCCACCATGGAGAGTTTATTGAAGTTCTAATCTAGTCAGAATTCTGTCCTCTGCCTTACCTTGTTATCAGCCTCTTATCTGGGTTCTTCCTACAGTAAATTATTTCAGTTATGTGCATTGTAGTTCATTAAAGGCCGTTTTCCCCCATAGTGAAAACAGCCCTCATGTTTGGACTGTAAAATCTGAGGCTTCACCAGGGGCTTTGGCCACAGACATTTCAGATGAGCCTTGGGCTGACGAGTCTGGCCTCCATCGACAGACCCTGTTTTTTTTTTTATCTGTGTCTGAGCTAAAAGCCATGGTAATAGGCAGGGCATTTTGCTGCCAAATTGACCATTTGATTTATTCATTCTAGAAGTGCAAAAGGTGAGACTACAATCACAGAGATTGCCATGGTGATGGTGGGCTTCTGTACTGTTTGCTCAGTTAGACCTCTAGGGCAGAATTTCCACAGGAGCTGCAAGTGTAAGTGGTTATTTAACCCGTGGCTGCTCCAGTTGATCTTCATGTTCATTCTTACGGCTGCAGGACACTCAGCTATTGTCCTCAGTATTTGCTTTGTTGTGTTTAGCAACTTGGTGGGCAGAATTTCTCCTCTAGAATTGTATTTACTGTTTATTGGGAAATAAACCAGAATTGCTTACATTACATACTATTTCCTGGAAATAACTAACCTCAATCTCATACTGATAACCGGGAACACCAGTCAATAAGCGCTTGTTAAATTTCCTTGAAACCGCTGCTCCATTAAAAGAATAAATCAAAAACTTGCAGGAACAAATTGAATTGCTACATTATCAGAGCAATCCAAATATGTAGAGAGGTACAAAATCATATGAGTTGCAACAATTGAACTGAAAAACGATGTCAATAACTAGGTACCTCCATTTATTCTCCATGCCTGCGTGTTGGTAGTCAAGGGCACAGGGAGCTGGAGGAAGGGCTAATATAGTGATAAACACATATGCACTCACATTCAAACATTAAAGTTTCCACTTTAGACTACATGTCCTTGGACTGACTGCACTTTACCCAGACAACAGATTTCCTCTAGTGTCACAGAGATCCTGGGTTCAAGGTTTAAGGAATTACTGAGACTTTCATAACTTAGTTTGGTGTAATTACCACATTATGACCAAATGTTTTGGAGCTCCAAGGCTGTCAACAAATGGTTTTGCCTCACTTGTTGTTTGTCGGGTTTGGTGACAATGCTTTTAGAGGCCCAGCAGTGCAAATATTCTAGGAAGACTCTCCATGTTGGTGTATTCATTGTGTAGCTTCCGCTCCAATTTTCCCATTTTCTGTCATTATCGCTGTCCACTTTGTTTTTATTATCCCCCATGTACAAGCACTCCCACCACTCCTGTTTCTCTTGCACTTATTCATCCTCGCTTCCTATGTTGGGTTGTTTTTTTATTCTGTGCTATGTTTATGAATAGAACGGAAAGCTGAAAAAAAAGCATAGCGGACAAAAAAGACTGTTACAGAAACACAAGATGAACTAATATAATTATGTTTGTACAGATTTCCCGTTCAATTGCTAAACTGCTTGTTCGCTGTCTCATGCTTTTTTAAATCCTGCTTTTGTTGATTATCATATATAAATCTGAAATCCTCTAATGACAAGCTGTGATGAAGGAGAAGTGGGACTTAAAGGAAAACAAACAAAAAAAATCCAACAGTGATGGCCTCAGGCTGTAAATAAACAACTCAAACCCCATGTTTTACACGTTTGCTCGGAAAATATTTGAATGAAAAATAACCAAAATAACACGGGTGATACAATGGCCTCAGCCAGGGGAGTTTCATTCATTAACAGCAAATGTGCTTTCATTCAGGAAAACATTGTACGAAACTTCAGTACACTCAAATGAAACTTTATTGGCATGCTTTGGGACGTAAGAGCTTTGATTTTAGAACAATAAGAGTGTTTGGATCACTCAAGGTGACAAACAGGGTTGGCGGAGAGACATTAAGGTGGAGATCAAAAGTGTGACTCAGAGAGAGAGAGAGAGGGAGAGAGAGAGAGAGAGAGAGAGAGAGAGTGGAGAGGTGTCATTGCCTGTTGCTTGACTAATCCAGACTGCTTTAGTGTGAGTGGGCGCTGGATGAAAACATTATATCATGCTCATAAGTAGGTGGTTGGGGAGCTGTGGTTATTAATTGGACACAAAAACTCCCATTGGTTTGATATAAAAACAGGTCGTGCATTTCTGCGTCCTTCTGTCTTCATTTTCAATGACTGTTACAATTAATATCAGACATTTAAAAAAAGCATGTATTGCTCAAGTACTTGCTCAACAGAGTGCATTCGGTGGTCTTCACCATCAGTATTCATCGGTTGCTTGGATGCCAGCTGATTGATAACATCCAATCATGTTTATAGAAGTGCATGGACACTTCCTTTACAGTAAAAACTTGACACTATCACTCTTCAGGTACACGTATAGACTTATTATGTTCTAATGCCAGTGTATGTCTTTTTTGGTCTTTTCCACCAAATCCATCTTTTTAACCACAACGCCACAAATGATCAATTTCTTGTGCCTCACGTCTGTCACACATTCTGTGAATTTTGAATTGAATAGATCATCATCAGTGCCAATCGTATGTTTCATTTTTTCCCACATTTATTGTGAATTGCGATTCAAATCTCAAAGTGACAGTATGGGCAGTAATTGCTCAGCAGTTCCTCTGTACATTGTGTGAGCCCAGGCCTCGGCTGCAGTCCGTCAGGGATCAGCTTGACTCTCCTTTTAACAGATGTTGTGGAGCTTTTTTCTGTTGTGAGCAAACTCACTCTTGGCTTTGTTTTAAGACCCCTAATCTGCATATTTTCAATAAGTGCGCAACTGTTTGTGATATTGATCAGTAGCGGGATAACTAACAACGGTTAAACTAAAACCAAGCAGATAGAAAAGAAACAATGACAGCAAACTGACACTAAATCAATGCAAGGGCATTTTAGAGATCCCAGGCATGTTTCTTTGCCAAACATCTTTTCATCTGAATTACAGTTATGTGTATGTCACATTAACATACATGTAAAACTCGTATTGGTTTCAAAGCAGTCACAAAATGACATTGAGGTGATAGTAGCACTAACACAGCCTCGATCTGCCACCACATGACAGTCCCCTACTTGATGCCCCCCAGGCATTTCTTCATTGTGCTGGCTTGAAAGAGACGACTCACTATGTTTTAGATAATAAAATCTGATGACGCACATGCTTGGCATTGCGAAGCCTCAGCACTTTCTCTCTCGTTAAGCCTTTCTCTCTAATTCTTTCCATATTTGTTTTGTCCCCTTGGGAAAGAAGAGCAGAATCATTTGCAATTTGTATTGTCTCAAAGGAAAAAGTGTATGAGTACATAACCTACTTGGTGTGGAATAAGTGACAGAACAGTTGAGAGAGAGAGAGAGTGTGTGTGCGTGTATGTGCATGTGTTTTTGGTAGAGATTGTGTCGTAGGGAGAGACTGCGGTTTCATGAGTGACTCCATCACACTCTGATGACGGGGTTATAGCAGTGCAGAGAAAAAGCTAATTTCATCACATCATCATGAGTGTTTATGCCACAGTGTGCGTAAGACAGAGAGAAAAGGAGAGCTAGAAAGAAAAAAAGAACCACAAGATGCAAAAGAAATCTCAGCCCTCAGGCTCTTTCCTCTGCTGTTGTCCACTCACATCTGGCACTAGTTTGTGTTGTTCACGTGTTGTGCATCCAACCCCAATGACAACAGCTCCTTGTGTTCTCCAGGCCAGTTTTTGTGCCAGCGGATGAGTATTGTCATTAATAAGATCAATTAAATGTATTAGCTGTGGCTGTCTTGTTAACTCCAGAGCGGGTGTGTTTTGGGTCGGTTTTTTCGTTACAAGTGGGCACGTGACCTCAAAGCTCCAGTTGTGTTGCAACAGGAACAGAAACAGGAGGAACAAGGAAAGGACAAGTGAAAAAATAGTACAGTACTGTAAGGCAGCATCTATGATTAATTTCAATATCAATTCCTAATTTTTCTTTTTCAGTAAGTCAACTACTATACAATTTAGTCCATAAAATGTCATTTAAAAAATAAAAAGAGAAGCCTATTACAAGTTGTTTGTCCAATAACCAGCTCAAAACTCAAAAAATGAAATATTAAATTAAATAAACCTAAGAAAACCAGTTAATGTTAGCCATTCTTGCTTGATGAAGGAATGAGGATGAATTGATTATATCATTTGTAGTTATATTTTCTTTAGATTAACTTGATTAATCTAATCAATCAACCAATCAATCAATCAATCAACTAAAAGGGCTCAAACATATAAAGATAAAAAGGGATAAATGAGATAGAAGGCAAAATGTATGAAAATGTAGATTGGGGGAACCCCGCCTACTCTGCCGGAGATTTGATTTCGCCTTGCTCAAACTCGAATCTGTTGAGCTTAATTGGCTAGGTGATAGCCAGACTAATGAAAGGGTATCATACACTTCTAAATTACATATATTTTACACTTCTAAATTCTTCTGTCTGTAGATGTGGACACAGTTTAAATGTTTTTCCCCATGTGGTGGTTTTGGCACATACCAACTTGACTCCCTCCCTTTTTTACATCTGTCTTCTCTCTCAGGACAGATGTTTGGCAGGTGCTGTGTCTCATGTGGAGCTCTGAAATTGGAAATGTTTTTCTTTTCTTAATTCAATGAACAGTCACTCACCAATGGAAAAGTACCATTGCCACTGTTGGGCTTTTCTTTACACAAAGTGATTGTCCTAAAACCAGTCAAACAGAGGTTCAAAACTCAAAATTAAGCAGTGTAAGGCGAACATAATCAATATTTTATAATGACAATTTATCAAATGACAATGTGAAACGTGTCACTCATGGTGAAGACTTTACAGGGAATTATCTGCAGCTTCTCTCAGCTTTTTGGAGCCTAATAGGGAGTTTCGGCTCATTGTTTATCTGCCCGGTTAGCTTCACTAACCTGTATGAAAGATGCTACTAAAATAAAGTTGGATTGATTGACCATAGACCACATGTGTTTTACATGCAATAGCTAAAATTCAGACTTTAAACCATTCTTTCAGAAATCTGTAAATGCTAGTTTTCTGTTTTCGGATCCCAATGCTTTGTGTCAGCTCAGAAAATGGCAGATGTCAGCAGGTTGTATTGTTCTCTGGTTTAGGGGTCCAAAACTGTTTTATGATATAGATATCGGTTAGCTGTGCTCTTGAAAAAACATCATGCTCAAACTTTGTCAGCACACACTAATGCTTCCATAATGACAAAGTTAATGCATGACATAAACTGGCCCACAGACCAAAGATCACAAGAACGTTTTCATGTGTTCCAAATAAGAAAATTAAAGGTAATCAGCAGACAGGGAAATATTCTAGTAAAAATTAACTGAAAATGTCTACAATTGAACAGTAACAGAGCCAGTTTTGAGTCAGCATGTCCACTGATCAGCATATTCCAGGCAACCTACAGTAAGGACTTGTGCAACTTAAATTTCGAAGGAACTAAATTCTGAGGGCAGGAGGGTGGGGGTCAAAACGTTTTTTTCCTTAATACCAGGTTTTGGCATTGCACCCTGGCACAGGATGTTTAATTCATATACTCTGTGCTACGCTTTACGTACTGTATTAAAAATGGAATCAATATACAGAAGTCTCTTATTAGAACATTTGTGTTTACGTATATGTTCTGTAGGGTCAAACTGCACTTGCTCTGCATACTTTGGCCTTTCTCCTCTCTGGTTTCTTCCATGCAGTCCTCCGGGAAATGAAATAAGCACTAGGTGGATGACCTACTTTAACTTTTCAGACATCAGCATACCAGATAAAAACAAGCAATTGGTATTGACTTTGCCCTGGTCCTGATTTATGAGAAAACTTCCTTTACGCCACTGCATCTGCTGTAGTATATGTCTTGTAAGTGGTGAGGAAAAAGAAAGCTATTTTCATGTCAATAGTACAGTTTTTTTTAAAAGATATGCAGTATATTTCGGATGTCAGACTGGACGCACGGAATTGGATTTGAATAGATTTGCAACAAAAGCTGAATACTGTGAGATTTTAACAAACTAGATCAACTTTTTGAGACATATGTTTATGTGCTTGATTGCAGAAAGTTAGATGAGAAGGTTAACACTACTCTCATATTTACATAATAAATAGGAAAATACCAATATGAAGCCATAAGACTGCAAACTCGGCTTAGCATTAAGACTTAAAAAAGAGTAACAGATAGGCTGTGTCTCTAGCAAAAAAAATAAACAAACCAAAAAACAGTTCCTTTGTCTTCTGAGGTAATTCCTACAGAGCATGCTCACTCTATCAAAGGCCCTTCATCTAACCTTATTTCAGTGATGAAAGAGATTGAATCTGCATGCTAGGGGCTGCTGGCATTGCAGCAGAATCACACATGCATTTAAAATAAAGAAATTACCCTTTCAGTGACATCATCCCAACCAGTCTACAAGCATGACATCATCGTCTTGGTATGTATTTCCCCCTTCGTGAGGAATTTTTTCCCTTTGAGAATCTGATTAAATAATTCATTAGCAGCTTCCCTGTTTCATGTGAAGAGACAGTGCAAGGCCAGGAGGCTGTTTGTTAAAAGGAGTCAACTCATAATGTTGGTACAGTGTAAAAAGCTGAACTCATCTTCTGTAGTGATGATGCTGTAGCTCTGCTGTAAAATGATTCACTTGAGCAATCGGGACATGGGAATAATGAGAATGAATCATGTTGGTGGATGATCTAATGAACAGGGACAGGCCCATTTGACGCTGGGTGAAAGTGATCGCTGTTCAAAGGGTCAAATGGATGATGTTTGTCAAATGTCATGAAAACAAGAATCAAGTGCAATGGTCAATCTGCTTATAAATATAGAAAATAGTTATAGGTGCTGTATGTAAATAAAAATAAAGATTGTAATAAAGTAAAACAAGACAAGTAGAAAATACATGAACAAATAATTCAATAATTGTCTGCCCTTAATACAATAAAATAAATAAACCTACCAGTATCCTTCATACAGTGAATCTCAAGTAGTACTAAAATACACAACAAGATGTTATACATTTTAAAATTAACAGCTAAACAAACAACTAGTAATTGTTTATGGTTATCACATGTTGCTGAAACCTTCCTAAATGTTCTGTGAGTGATAATCAGCTACATAACACCAGTAGTCTCCCATTATGTGAAATGGTGATATCAATCATAGATAATTTTCATATTTTGATAAATCATTCACTTTACTGTACATTTATATACTTTTGCAGAACACAAACATCTTCATATTACGTTGCATACCCAGAGGATGATGTCATTGCCACACACAGGCTGGGAGGATGTCATTAGGGAATGATGTCACCTCCTCATTTTAAATGCATACTGTTGTAAGTGAGGCTGCTGCTGCAGTGTTTCCCTTATTCACGTTCTCCTTCACATCCCTGTCTGAGCAGTGAATCTTTCACTATTACCTACTTTTATATTGTGTAGCAGGCTGTAAACCTCATATGTATGTTTAACTTTGACGCTGTGCCGCAAAGGAATGGAAAAGATTCCCAGAAGAGGGAATTACGGGCTGATGAAAACGCTTTAGGGATCATGGTTTGCAGCTTTGGAATGTTTTTTCTTGAGTCTATTTCTAGAAAGTATGTTGACTTTATGTGTAATGTCGGCAGTAAGTGTGAATACCGGTAAGACCACCTGCACCCTTTTCCTACTATTAAAAATATTTTTAAAAATGTATCAATTTAAATAATACTTATCAAAAAGTGTTTTTCAGCTTTTTTTCATCAGGTTTCAGAGTACATCCAGCATGTGTTTTGTTGTTTTAATTAATTATTT
The DNA here is from genome assembly GCF_013103735.1 of Etheostoma cragini. Lineage (NCBI taxonomy): Eukaryota > Metazoa > Chordata > Actinopteri > Perciformes > Percidae > Etheostoma > Etheostoma cragini. Next base: position 7,139,518 of record NC_048415.1, read on the forward strand.
TTAAAATTTTTAAAATTAATCATAAATCTGGGGTCGTGATTCTGCCATCAGGGCCAGTTTTTGTTGTGGGTTGGGGTTTTTGTTTGGGGTTATTTTCCGGTTTTGCCTTCCCTGTGTTGTCGTCCCGGTTTTCTCC
>NC_048415.1:7139753-7164917 GCF_013103735.1 Etheostoma cragini
ACCCTAACTTTGACAATAACTGCTCTATGCCTAACCTTAACCTAACCTCAGCCGGGTCATATTTCTAACCTGTGCAGCATAACGGCTTTGTGGTCAGCACTGTTGCCACCCAGCCTGAAGGTCATGGGTCTAAATCTGGCATCCATCTGTGTCTTTTGATGAGTTTGAATGCTTTCTGTCTGGGTTTCCTCCAGTCTTATCTCACAGTCCAATCTAAATTGTCCATAAGTGTTAGATAAAGTACAGTGTCTTTGTCTGTCTGTATACATTAGGCCTGTTTTGGCCTGGCAACCTTTCCAGAGTGTCCCCTGCTTCTCAGCCACTATGCAATGTAAAAATTGGATCGATACTTTGAGACCCTAAAATCAAGTCTAGCCCTAAAATAAATGGTTAACCATGTGGGGACAGGAGTTTTGTCCCCACAATGTAGTGGATTACGAAGAATCCAATGACAGCATACCAATAACGCAGAAAGTGTAACTAAAGGTGCGGAATTGTAAATGTACACCTCAGCTTAATTAGAATTCACACCTACGGACAGCCCAGCCATTAGCTTGCCGTCATAATATTCACTTATTCTAAAGATCACTGTGGCTAACACACCAGTAATTCTTTTACGTAAGTCCACAAATCTAATATGTCTAACAGCAAGGGATTCACTGCTGTGGTTAAATTACATTTGATGTCATTATTTACACAGTGACCACTTGTGCAGACCCCAGTTCTGGGTACACACATGCAGACAGCTATTGACAGTAACAAGCAACCAAATGTGTTGGGGACATTTCATTGAGCCTTTTTGTATTGATCTGTGGGAGAAGAAACAGAGCAGGTACACCGTGCAAAACATTCAGACTAAGAGTAAAGAGTAGTAAACAAGCATTGTACTTGTAATGATTCTTTCTTGTGAAAATAAATATGCGTTAGTCAGTTTGTAGTGCTGCAATTGTTAATTACAACTGTAACTAGAATTTGTAATACTTTGAAAGTACGGCCATTGATGTTTTTATAGAGCTGTTATTTTTTACTCTGAGGAAATTGATTTAAAATTAAGCATTACCCTATTTATACTCATTTCTAAATTGACTCACATTGACTCTGATCTTACCGACAATAACAGGTATTATCTGTCGTCCAAGGACATGATTCATCTAAAATGCAATGTTCTCTCACCTCTGTTTATGTATGGCTATATGCAACACCATATATGGACACCATGGCCATTACTAATGTGCCATAGAAGTTAAAAGTATTGGGAAAGTATATATGTGACGCACAAACATGCATATTTCAGGCCACATCTCCTAGGAAACAAAGTAATTTACGATTCACTCTTCTACGTAGAGTTCCTCGTACACAGACATACTTTCCATTCAAATAACAAGGATAACAAGGAAGGCCTGTTTGCATTTGGAAAAGTAGGTTGACCCACTGTAGGTGTGCCCAAGGATCCATATTTGGATGGAGACTTTTTCCAGGATTAAAACAATTGGCTTATTAAGAGCATTTTTTTTAAAGTAAGAAAGAAGTTGACTGAAGAAGTAAGAAGTTGACTGTCAGCAGTAGCTTGCGGATTACTTTACTGTTTGCACCTGTGTAGGCATTTTACTGAAGTCTGAAGTCTGTTGACTACTCTTTTGTAGGAAAATAAATAGAAATGTTTGTATGACTGATATTTGGAACATCTGTGAGGCAGAAGTTGCTTTTAACTGACTAATGTAATTCTGTATAATACAGTCCAAAGAATAAAGTATTCTTTGGAGTGAGAGATACAGAAAGCAAAAGGGAGTAATCGGAGGAAGACAGAAACCTTGGGGAGTTTAAATCATCTTTGTGTTGCCAGCAGTCTACTTGTCATCACATACAGCTGATGGCAACTCCAAATACCATTGTAAACTGAAGGATAAGTAAATGGCACATTTCTATTTTTTGAGAAATGATTTGCCCTTTAGCCACATGTATTATTTGACAAAATACACCATGTCAAATTTCGAAATATTGTTGTGAATCCCAGAAATAATGCAAAATGACCTTTTTAGCTCTGTCTTGTGTCATGGGAATGATAAACTAAAATAAATATGAACGAAAATAGGATTATCTCGTGAGGAAAAGGACGCCCACCTCAGATTCATGTGAACACACACTAACTTATTTATTTATTTTATATGCTACTTGGGAATCGTAAATCAATGAAAACAGGAAGTTGCTAGTCCACAGAGATATTTGACATACTGTATGTACAGCGCTACATTGTTTGCTAGTCCCTTGGTGACAGCTGACAACAAAGCCAGCTAAAGGTGGGATGTTTATGAGATATGACAAAAAGTGAAGAAAAAAAACAACAAATACATATTTTTTACACATTTAAATTGCCCATAGGTTTGAATCTGTGTTTTATCATTGCCCTGTTTAAGCCCTGTGATGGACTGGCAACCAGTGTATATGCATACACTTGCCTAGTGTTTGCTGGCATAAGCTCCACCACTCTGTGACCATGCTTAACAGACATTGGATGGATGGATGGATGGATGGATGGATGGATGGATGGATGCATGGTTGGATGCATGGATGGATGCATGGATGGATGGGGAAATACAATTACAATTACTCATTATGCTGTATAATGACATCTGTTATTATATTGTATTTATTTTGTTGCTATTACATAAGCAAAGCTGAATTTAAATGTTGTGTTTGGTCAATGCTGAGTAAAAGTTAACAATTATCTACACTGCTTGGTGTTTAATCCATCACAGTGCATCATAGTTTTTACGAAAATTAAAAGATTTAGCCAACATGTAGAATATTAATCTGCAAAATAACCAGCTATAGATGTTGGGTAAATGTAGCCTAATGAAGTAGCCTACAAGTAGCCTACCACATTACCTTCTGAAATGTTGGCAAGTGGACCACAGTGGGATATTGAAACACTCATGTGAAGTAGGTTACACGCTCTTTAAAATTGTACTAAGGTAGGCTATACTACTTGAGTAGATGCAGGCCTACGTTGTGTACGATCTCCACGTATTACTTTTGTTTTTTATCCCAAACAAATAATTGTTCCAAGAAGCCTACAACTGTGTATAACCGAAGTCGTAGGATTTCCGGATGTGTTCCTGAACGCATCACGGTTGGCAGGACGCAGTTGTGTCTGAACGGAGCCTCTCCCTCCTCTCCGTGCTTTCGCAGCTCCGGTGTTCAGGCTCAGTTCTTTAACCCGGGAGGCACAGCGACCTGGGTCTCGGGAAATAGCAGCGGCGCTTAGTTACTTAGGGAAAGTCCTCATCATTGTTGTCGGTCTTAGACTCAAACATGGACGGTAAACTCTGAAGAGCGTACACATCTTCTTCACTGAGGATTTTGGACGAACTCACCTGCCCAATCTAAACTAAACCTGGACACAAAACCAGACGAAACGTCCACGAGCGATGTAAGGACACACTCTCAATATTAGGCTACTCATTCTCACTTTATAACGCTTTTAATAACCACTTACGTTTTTGTCAATCCTCTCGTAACCTTTCTCTTTCACACAGACCGAGTCGTTGAATGACTCACCCACTGCCATCAAACTGATCAAGTTGAATGTTGTTTTTACTTCGGAGATAGGCTAGGCATACTTTGGGGTTTTCATGTCATTTTATTAATTGTTATAGTTTGGTCTTGTTTAAAACAGTTTGGTGTTGTTTAAAACAGTATTACTCTTGTGAAGAAATATGTGACTTTGTTCTATAAAAGGTGCTATGTTAAATAAATTTATTAGCAAAGGCTATTTAGCATACACTGTCAAATTAATAATAGACGTAGGCTATCACTGATTAGATAGCAAACTCTTAATTTCTTTCAGCCTCATCTGCCTCTGAGTCCTGCTTTTTAAGTCCACGTTTCTGTGCACAACTGTAATAGAAGGGGAGTGGAAGTTGCTCTTGTCAGTAAGATCTGAGTCTGAAATAGGGAAAGGACTCAGAAAGTCTTTTAATGCCACCTCCAGAAAATTTCCTGTTCCTAATCTTTTACTCTTATTTATTCCAATAACAGCACAGATCTCCAGTCATGCATAATTGAGTTGGATTATTCCTGAAAACCTCTCTCTCTCTCTCTCTCTCTCTCTCTCTCTCTCTCTCCACAGTGAGATTCTCAGCAGCCAAAGCCCACCAAGGTCATTCTCATGCTATGACCACTAACATGTAAGTATTGCAGTATGTAGATAGAGGTGGTCTTTGTGGATGCGGATGTTATTAAGTGTCAAAACAATTGCCTGAAATTGGTTTGGGAAGAAGGAAAATTACACTGGCATTGTCCTACCTCCAAAGGATAAATTAGAAAGTGCTTTGTTGAATTTGATAGGCTATAATTATAAATCCACACATATGCAAATATTGCATTATAATCAGATGAAGTACGTAATTGAATTAATCAGAAACAGGTTTACTGCCAAGTAGGTTTTCACATGGATGGAATTTGCCTTGGTGCAAGTTTGGTGCAAAACAGGAAACATAGGATGAGAAAAAAAAAAAATTGAAAGCAAAGTATTGCAACAGTCAAGAAACATAAATAGCATTTCAAATTTGAGATAAAAACAATAAGAGCTGAACAGTTTTGTGCAGGAACGTTCCAAATATTTTCCAAAGAATGTTTAAAGGTTCACAATGTGCATGTGAGCAGAGATCATTTGTAAAGTGTAGTGTCTATGGGGGTGGAGGGGGGGGGACAAAGAGTTTGAGTCCAGGTTTTGAAAAAGTCTCGCTTGTTTCGCAGGGACGTGATGGTACCAAGGGGGCCACTGTTTTAGGATGAACACACAACCAGGCTGAACATTAACATTAGTAGACGTCACACTCTACTTGGAGCTGTGAATCTGAAAAGCCGTTAGTGTGAACTGTCTTGTGTTGCAACCCTTCACAGCAAAGATGTATGTCCCATGATGAGTCATTACATCTCTAGAGAAGTTGCTACACCCGTTCTTTTTCGCTGTACTGTGCCACCTAAGATTCCTGGCACTGGGTTGTTCACAGTGGCACACATGCCTCCCATTACACTGGTTGTGGTGTAATCCTTGTCACATTTGGAGATGAGATCAGATTTTTTTTCTTTTCTTTTATATTAGTATGAAACATGCAGAGCTCCTCCCATTTTCAGCTCATTTTGAATGTATCACAGAGAGTATTTGCTAGAACACCTAAGATAAAAGATTAAAGACATTGCTAAAAACTAACGTCTACCACTTCCCTTGATACCTGACTCACTCCGTTTCTGTCTTCTGTGTTCTCTACAGGGTCCGGTCAGTGATGTTGGCAGTCCTGATCCACATAGTCCTAGTGTCTCATGGTAAGTTCCACCTTCAGCGCAACAGTTTTGACATCTCAACTTGTAGGATGATCTTCCACCTTGTATTCATTTTCTTTCTTATAAAAATGTGAATGTACAGCCATTTCACGTTTGAAGTAAGCAGATAACCTCCCCTTAGAAAAGTTTCTTCCACAAACAGCAATTAGTTGGCTAGTGATTAATCTTAGCCTCTAATTTAAATTGAATGCGTTGTGCTTGCCATATCATTTGTGAGGTGTTTTATTGGTTAAGTGGATTTCGTGAGGCTTTGGTCCTAGACAAAAATATTCTGACAATGTAAATATGGGTATAATTTTGGATGCTAAGAATGTGTACTAGAACACTGGCATTCCTAGATGGAATTTTTGGTCATAGTTTAATTGTAATATCAGCTAGGAACTGACATATTTATTTCCTGGTCACAATGTGTAGGTTTATATAATCTTCAGATACACAGAACGCAGCAGCCTCATTCCAGTGTTGACACTTGAGATGTATTGTGCTACGGTTGATAGATTTCCCATGTGGAGCTCATGGGGTAGGTTATCCTCTACCAGTTGTCAAACCGACATGATGACTTTCACCTGAGCTAAATCAATATCACCTCTTCTCTCATGCTCTCTTTCTGTTTTTGTAATTAAAGCCAACAGCTGCTGCTTGACTTTGAAATACAATAGTCCAAACATACTGGATGTCTCAGAAAGAGCCGTTGGTATTGCAGCAATTTTAGGGGAACAGAAACACAAATCAAAATCGCCGTCACCTAAACTTAACCTTATAATTTTTCCCACCAATCCTGCCATTTAGTACTTTTACGACTAACCATTCTATTGTCATTGTGCTTTTTTTTGTCCGTTTTTTTTAATCTTATGGATTGTCTTCTCTTCCCTTATTGCTTAACAATAACGGAATACATTGCATTGTATACAATGAATACATTGCTTAGTAAAGGCTTTAGAACACAAACTTAATTCTTCTAAAAATCCTCTAATGTGTTGCAGGCAGAAGTAACGCAGACTGAAACCTGTTGGCCTTTTAAACTGTACATAAGTACAAAGCAGCAACCAGTAGTTTCCATAAGAAACATTGTTTTTAGTGTAGATACAAGCAGACCAACGTAATGTAACTTGTCTGGTGCAGAAAAAGAACCACAAAACTGAAACTATAAAAACACCGTGAACATTCAGGGTTTTTTCCCTCTGCATGAGTTAATTTCTTTGCCTCTCTGTGAGCAGGTGCTCAGTCTTTGGAGCCGGAGGAGGGAGCCTCTCTCTACTCTCGTGCCCTGAACCTCCCATGGCAGGATAAGCTGTGCTGTGACTCACCTTCAGCCCACCTTACTGTGGAGGGAGACACGTATGCACTGGAGACAAACCGCTCGGAATCAAACCTCCTACACTCTCCCTTGTGCAGCTTCAGGAACTCAACAACCGAGTCACATCCTCGTGAGCCCTCTGGCGGTATGTGTTTTTTTTAACAGTGGTATGCAAAATGTTTTTTGGCAAAGAACTTCATTTAAAGCTATAGTTCATATTTTCTGACGCCCTCATGAGGAATTCTAAATAATGACAACAAAACTGTTGGCTCATCTACATAAAACAAATCTCTTGTGATAGCGCAGCCCCCCTCCTCCATGCAGTTGCTAGTAGCCAAGGAGAACAGGGGATTAAAAAAACATGGACTCTTCAGAAGAGATTGTTATCTTCACTCAAGTTTCTGCGTATGAAAGTCACCAGATGTCAAAATCTTCTGAACATAGCCATATTGAGAAATACAGAGAGAGTTTTGTGGAGCTGAGAGTCTTAATTAGCTTTGTAGCAACTCAATTGGCAATGGCTTAAATGTAACAAACGCTCATTAATATCAAAAGGTTACGCACTAAAGCTTTAACCCTGTCCTGCAATGCAAAACACTACTGGAGTTAAAGTTCAATCTAATGTATTTCCAACTGCAGCAATGTGACTGTTAAATACCAAACTGCAGCTACTTTGTTATTTTTGCACCTAATGAGCTGGAATATCTGGCAATTATCTCGACTCGCATGCAATGTGTCACCTCTGGGTCTCTTCCAGTGTTTTGATTTAGTGCATTTGCACACTTACATAAGTGTCTCCTAAAGACAACTAGAACACAGGCTTTAATTTATTTTTAATATTATGCATCAAGTTTGCAGGTTAGTCAGACCAGCTTGTGGCAAAGTCCCAAAATCTTAAGCTCATAAATTCAAAGATAATAATAATAATAATAATAATAATAATAATAATTTTTACTAAAATAGAAATAAATATAATCCTACAAAGAAAATTACAATTCTTGCCTGTGTTGAGAGAATAAGGATGAATGACAACCATGTTTGCTTTATGTACTGTTTCCCATACATAGACTAATTTGTGGTGATGCGCCACACAATCAACACTGCCACACTTTTGTGCATTTTGTTATTATTGTTATTTTTCAACGTTACAATGCCGCATTTCCTTTCCTTGCTCTCCACCGTCTCTCTGTCACTCTACACACACACACACACACACACACACACACACACACAAAGCCCCTCCCTTCCGTGCACCCCCTTCGTGACTTTTTTCCACAAAAGCAACTGGTGAGAAATCTGGTGACTTTCTGTAGAAAAGACAGCAACTTTCTGTGTAAAAATAAAATTAAAATAAAAGTCGCCAGCGAGTGGGCGAGGTATCTCTCCTGTGGCCGCCAAAACAGTCCCTTCTCTCTAATCTGTTTGATTGTTCGGCTTAAAATTTCCATATCTTTTGGTGTTAGGGTTAGATTGACACAACCACCAATGATTGCGTAACGACGTCACAAATATGCAAATGAGTGTGTGACCACCGCAATGGCATGAAACAGTGTTTTGATGAGCGGTTGTTATGTTTGTGATCTAGTCCACTGACGGTTTTGTGCAATTCCATGCTTGACTTCAGACAAGATGTACAGGACAAGCATCAGTCTTTGTCAGGTGGAATATGAGCATAACTGTCTGTTTACATTTAAGTGATGTACTTGTGATCCCAAGCAGCAACAGGGAAGCTGCTTGATCGGGCTGCTGCTCATCAGAACAAACAGCAGGGTTTGTGTGACAGAGCCTCGTAATTCCTCCTGCTGAGTCATCACTCGTCACTGAGAGACATGCCTCTAAAGATCACCCTGACAGGCTCATTACACTTTAATGGCTCTTTAGCCTGCAGCCCTCCTCCCAGCCTCCCAGAGTCTTGTGCTGTCAAGTCAGTCCAGCTCTCGAGGATTGCCTTTTAACAGCACAATGGAACCAAAGCAGCTGTTTCTTACCTCTTCTTATTATCCAGCAAATTGTTCATCACCACTGTTTTCAAGCAAGGAGAGAAAGTATAAAGGTTGTTGAGTTTAAAGAGCTTTGAGGGACCAATTCAAGTGAGTCATATTTATTAAATGCTCTCTTAATGTTGTTAGAGTGGAGGAGAAGAGGGAGGTAAGGTGATACTGAGACACAAGCGAGGTGAGGAGGATTTGTTTGTTTTCATCGATCTGTGAGGCGATGAAGAGGTGCTGTGACGCATTCAAATCAATGGTGATTAGCTGAGGCCTTCCAGCATTCTGTCTAGGCAAGGATGATTTAACAGAGAAGTTAAAGGACTTTCAGCAACTACAACGTCTTCAAGAAAGGTGTGGAGGGATGAGTATTGAATAAACTATGTGCAGGGTTAGTTGTGCTGTATATGAGTATGTGGATGAGTACTGGATGGATATACTGTGTGTGTATATATATATATATATATATACACACACACACACACACACACACACACTGAATGAAAAACCCTAACTTCAATGAATGATGATGAACAATTTACTCGGCTTTAAACTTTAAAAAAATGTTCTCCGCTGCCTTCGTGGCTACATTTCCAGGCAGGAGCCTCACCACCACATTGCTCATTGCAGCTATAATATTTCACTGTTCCCAGAATATGAAGCTAGGCCGTTTTCTAAGAAGCCTTAATTTGAAGGTCAGTTATCATCGTGCCACTAACATGCAATTCTGATTTCTCGTCAGGCACCTGTTTGAACTTACTGTGCAGAATTGATGAAAATTGGGGAAATTTAACATGTGACCTTCAGTCTCTCGGTCCACCATCTACCACCCTGGATCCTGGTCCTATGGCAGTTAGTTTACAGCGTCTGGTGTGAGTATGAAGCATCACCCTTTTATTACTTTGTTGTTGATTCTTTTGTGTGTGTGTGTGTGTGTGTGTTGGTGTGTAAAAGCTCCAACATTGTATTTTGTGGGATAGAGAGACCAATTCTCCACATACTTTATCTAACACACACTATTCTGAAACATTTGCACCAACTGCTGACAAAATGCTTTCACCTCAAGGTCCATTTATTAAGTGTTCTAGAGCTTTCAGTCATCTCACACAATCTTCATCGGTTAAAGTTACCCAGCTCTCATTACATCACAGATGTTCAGAGGCATCTCATCCATGCTGAGGAAGTTAATTATTTTAGACATTAAATATTTAGGTTTGATTACATGTTTACAATTATATTACATGTTTTAAAGTTAGATTATATTATAAAGTATGGGTTACACTTAACTTCAATCTATGTATCTACGTAAGAGTGACATGACACTGTATCATAAGCACTATAAACAGTCTTGAGTGTTTATTACATAACGCTTCTTTTAGTTCCTGTTGTAATTTGGTTAAAGTTATTGTTTGGGTTAAGGTTATGGTTAGGGCTCATGTGTCATTACTGTGTCATGGCAGTTTAATGTCACTCTTGTGTAGAAAACTTCAAGTAAAGTGTTACCAAAGCATGTTTTGTATCCATTTCTCAGTTCCCAGAAATATGACACAGAGCTGAAGGATGGGAATACTGCACCTGATAATCCTGTTGTCTGTGAGGCAGAGGATTTCTGTATGTGTTCAGTTGCTCTTGACACTACAGCAAGCTTTGTCATCATGGTAACTGTCAGCATCTCTGATGCCGTTGCTCCGCCGGTTCTTCTCAGGATTCCTGCCCGACCTGGTAAGAGATGGATTTTCTTTGTCTCATTCTTTGTTTTGTATTAGTTGTATTAGTTTGTATTAAGAATCAGTTGTGGAGAAGTTCAGAGATGGGAGATTTCTCTGCAGACTGTAGGTTTTTCAGCTGATAATGTAATGAATCCCTAAGGAGTGGTGTGCAATCCTTGTTTTTACTTAACTGGAACATTTGCGCTAGAGTTATGGCTGTGCTCTAGGGGTTGAATTTTGGGAAAAGTACAAAATTAGTGCTACCAGTGCTATTGAACCTAGAGCTAAGACAGATGTAAAACTGTATGCTAAGTCATTGACTTACTGAGAAAGGGATTTAACTTTCTAGTTAGGCTTATGTTATACAAGGAGTTTATATAGAAGTTAAAAATGATGGCATTATCACACTCACAACCTGGCATCCGAAAACTTGTCCTAATCAGTTTAACACCTGTGAAGCAATAGTAAATGTTTTATGATAATAATTGTTTGTTTACTATCATTAAGTCTTTAGAAAGTATATTTTATTATAAATTGGTTTGGTATTGAGAAAAGAAAATCTCCAGTAATTATACCAAAGCCCCTTGGAAAGCTGAAGTTTTTGAATGTAAAGTGAAGACCACACTTATCTGTTACTTTCTTTGGAGAATAAGGACACACTTTTAAAATTCATTACTTAAAGTAAGTCACTCAATTATTGGCATTGGAGCTCTGAGAAAAAATTCAGCCATGTACAAAGATGCTGCTGGGCTCATCAATGTTTAAAACACCAAACTTTTCCAATGTTCAGCTTCAAAGTGAAGCATCTGAACAGATTAGAAGAGAGAGTTTTATTCAGTGGTGTTAGGCAGACGTGACTCGAATAGCTAGAGCGTGTGTGTGTGTGTGTGCGTGTGCGTGTGTGTGTGCTTGTGCGCACGCGTCCATTGCTGTGAGATCTCCACAGTGATAGCAAAGAATTTTCCATGCCGTGTTTGTCCAACCGGACCTTTTGGTTAAACTGACAGAGCAGAACACAAACTTGAGTAGAAACATTGTGTTGTTTAAAACACTAGCGTTCCTCTTTAGTGCAACACTCTTCTAGGTTACAGTGTCAGTAGTAAAACCTTCATCCTTCTAAATGTTCTTCTTTTTCTGCTCTTAAAACAAAGCTGCCATGAGTTTTCTTTGAAAATCCAATGATTGGATGGAGTTCAGTCATAAATTTGCTTGTGAAATGTATATATATTCTAATATAGCGTTTATTTAAAATAAACAGTTAATTAGTTTGAGTTGTTGGCTTGCATGTCCAAGTTTGTAGCTCATAGTAAATATCTGTAAAGTAATGTATGTTATAAAACAAGTCTTATAATGCTTAATCACTCAAAATAGTTATTGTTCCAATACTTTTACACAGTTTGGCAAATTTGCATTAAGAAAGGATCTGTTAACCGTTCTTGTTTGCTCTGTGACCACAGATCTTCGCTGAAGATTGTGTATTCAAATTAGGTTATGACGTCACCTATAACATGAACCACTATTGGGAACTTTTCAGTCGGATGGCATTTTATGCGAACAGTAATTTGGTAATGTGTTAGGAACGTAGTCAATGTTGCTTCTCATTGAGTTACTTGTGCGTCTTTCCCCTGATGTGATTGTGATTGTTTCACGACTTCATCTGTCCTGTGGAATTAAAGGCCTAAAATTGCCACCAAAAAAATGTAGTTGTGAGACAATCTGCTCTTTTCCCTTCAGTGAAACCACATCCTCCAGTCAACCTGTCACATATCCAGACCATTGAGGCAGAACTAATTCTACAATGGGACGACCCGCCAGACTATGATACCGGTCCACTGAGATACGAAGTCCGACACACTTCCAATACCACTCATCCGGCCTGGCAGGTAACACTACCATTCATAAGATATTAGTGTGGTACCTTGTAAAAGTTTGCCACTGACCCCACTGGAAGTCATGGGATCTGATTATATAAAATAAATGTACCACTATATGATAAGGTACCTTCTATAAAGGGTCATTAACTGTCAAACTGTCATTAAGGACTTTACTGGGGGTAATAGGTAAATTAAAATGTATTAATAGTAACATTTTCAAGATGTAAAATATGTCTCTGAGTTGTGTTTTTTTTCTTTTCTATTTGATAATGATGCAGGTTAAGAAACCATTAATAAATACTCGTGGCCATCTAGTCTGCAGCTGTGTATGTCAAGTCATTATTTTGCTTTATCCATCAAGTCTGCAGTTATAAATCATAATAAATGGATTTTTATCCAAGTGTAAAACTTGTAAAACACTTAAAACACTTAGAGGGATTTTTTTGGTATTTTAATGTCTTAAAGGAGATTATTATAAGATTATTATAAGAAGGTATAGTGCATTTTACTATGATGTTATAGAGAAACCCACACACACACACAAGAATACACACACACTTACTGTATTTGCTTTTCACCGTAGCAGTGCTGCTTTTATCCAGCACAAATTTCCAACTCATGTGCTTTAGTGATTTAGTGCGACTTGCTCACAGTCAGTTCGTTTGTAATAGCCTCATACAGTGTACTTAGCATTCAACATTGCACTCAGTGTTCAGCAGAGGCTACATGATTCACCCAGGGTTCAGACTTTAGACCTTCTGTTGAAGGATGGGGGAAAAAAAGATCTTTTAATTTATTTTCAGCTAGTTTTGGCCCTTTTTAGTATCTACCTTTAGGCTCATGTATAAAACACTCCTATGATTAAAAAAAAAAAAAAGAAAAGAATTTTAATGTTAAAAAATTGCCAAAGTTTTTATGTGGCTACACACACCGTCCATTTCTATTGGTTAAATGTTTTGTGACCATTACAGTTGATCCAAGACATCAGACAGCAACCACAGTCATGATTGCTATGATGAATTTGATTCAGTCATTGTTCACATAAGAACACACAAACCTATCATGGAGTCAGCATTTTGTGTTTTTTGAATCCCCTCTCTACTGCCTCCAGGTGGTATCGGCTCCTGGAGAGCCCAGGTTGTTTCTGGAGCTCAAACCCAGATTGAACTACATCACCCAGGTTCGCTGCTCCGGCCTGGAGAAGCCTCCTCTGTGGAGCGAATGGAGTGAACCTTACCGCATCCACCTGGACGGTAAGAACTGTTCCCTTCCAACTGTTTATATAGTGACATACAAGAAGATATTTTGTTCTTTTTACTCAGACTTTGTTCAAGCTAAAAGATGTTTGCCTCTGTTTTTCCCCCTCTAATGTAAATGTGTCACTCTGTAAAACTCTGCACTGTTTATTCAACAGGGGGTCAATGACTCCCTGGGGATTCGTGGAAGTACTGCAAAACATTCGCTTCATTTTGCATAAAATAAGTGACACAGAAATAGTGTATAGCTGTGTTATTGGCTCAAAAGATGTCGGGTCTGTCCAACACTTCAGTCCAGAGTGAACTATCTCTACTACTGAATGGATTGCCCTGAAATTCTGTACAAACATTCACGTCATATCATCAGGTCAAAATTTGGATGTGAGCCTCAACATCTTTTAGGTTGGTTTGGTGAGACCATTTTTGGTGATACCATTGAACAGTTGCAGCTATATATATATATATATATATATATATATATATATATATATATGTGTGTGTGTGTATGTATGTGTATACATGTGTGTGTATATATATATATATGTGTGTGTGTGTGTGTGTATGTATGTGTATACATGTGTGTGTGTATATATATATATATATATATATATATATGCTTATTTTAAAGCTGGAGGCATTTTACCGCCTGCTGTGTGTAAGGTACACAAATTCTCGCAAAATGTTTACAATAAAACTTATTTACAATAAAACCGCCTTAAATATTGCATGTTGTCTGCTGTGTTTATTTATAAGATGTCCTTTTTTATTTATTTGATTTAACAATGACAAAACATCCACCTAAAATGTAAACAATACTTATTACATAATAACTATTTTCCTCTTTTCTTTTCAATTTAGTTTCTTAATAAAATAGCAATTGTCCACAAATCCGGAAACAAAAATGACATTAAAAGGAAAAATACTCTCAATTTACTGCTGTTGTTTTCAAACTCGATTGGTGAACTGAATGAAAAGGTAATTTGGTTATTTGATCACCCTAAAACCAGGGAGTGAAATGTCATAATTTCCCCTTTTTGCAATGACCACTTTAAACCTGTCCTGATGGCTGCAGTTCAACATTCATCACTGACTGTGTTGGATTCAAATGACTGACCTCAATTATCTTTCAAGTAGATTTATGTCAATGATAAACTATTAAAATTGAGGTATTGAGTCCACCTCATTGGCTATTAATGAGGAACTCATTCCAATGTGGTCGACGCCATTAGACTGTGAGCCAAAGGTTGTTCTCAAGGCTACAAATCACGCATCATGACCATAGACTGTATACAACTAGATTATGACACTAAAATAAGGAAAATTTCACAAACAGCAAAAAGCTGAACATGAAGCAGCCATCCATTGAAATGATGAAACTGAGATTTGAGTAATAAAAGCGAGAATTGTTTGCACACTCTAAATAATTAATTTACTCAGATTATGAATAGCTCCTTTTGGCTGGTTGCTAGTTTGTTTTCTGCAACAACATACTGAGAATTACATTGTAAATATCAGCCTGAGGGCTTAAAAACACAACAGACCTTTTGAGTATTGGGCAGTACTTTGTGGTGTCATTGGATCTCTGTGCATACTTGCTTTTACAAATCTTTACAAATGGTTGCTCTCGTACTACATAACAGGAGGAAACTAAACTTGAGTCTGGTAGAAAAATGTGTCCGTGTGTCATCGGGTTTAAAGTTTGTAAGACTCAACAACTCTGAGTCATCTCACCCAAACAAGCTTAAAAAACTAATTGCAAATCAAATGACGACAGGCTTCCAACACAGCAAAGTAAATGAATGACTCTTGGAAGTTTTGTGTGTATCAGCAGTAAAAAATAAGTTTGAATAATAATGAGACATGAAGCGGTATTCTTTTGTTGAGCTCCTCACCTGCAGAGGGATGAGTTACTTTACTTTTGTTTTTCTTTTGACTCCACGCAGATGTTTTGGATGGCTGAATCTGAGGAGGTGGTTTAGATGACAGCCCTCAAACCTATTTCTCATTTCAGACAATGTACCCCTCAAAGAAAAAATGTATTATAAAATCCCCCAAAAAGTGTTTTTGTGTTTTGTAAAAAGTCACCATGGAAACTGTGCGTGAATAAGAATGAGCCAGGCATCTGTTATACTGAAGGTCTTTGTTTTATTCTCCTTTTTATTACTTTTTTCCTAAAATTTCTTCATTCCTGGAAGGTGCTTATATACATATAAATTGTATAAATAAAATAATATGTAGAATTTTTTGCAATATTGAGACTTCTATGAGAATTATAAAAAGAGAAAGAGAGACACTGGTAAGTTTTGTAAAGAAATCAAACCTTATCATGATGTTTTTGTGTGTGTGCAGAGGTGAGCTACATCCCTGAGGAAGTGGTGGCGCGACCGGGTGAGAACGTAACGGTGTATTGCGTGTTCAACGACCACAGCATCAACGCCAGCATGGCCATGTGGGTGCTCAACTTCCAACAGCAGCTTCATCCCAGTCAGTACCACGCATTTAACCAATGGGTAAGACAAAAAAAACTCTCCTCCTTCCAGGGCTTTTGTGTGTCTTGGGAACATTTCCAACATGTTTTGTTGATTTCCCTGTGTTTTTCTTAGGAAAGTACGGTCTACCTAATTTAATTAATAGATCTGGCTTTCCCGTTCCCTAACCAGGTCAGCCAGATCACATTGCGTCCTTCAGAGACTCGGTACGACCTGTACGACCTGCTGCGGTGCACTCAGGAGTGGACCATCCCATACAGCCAGATCTATGTAGAAGGTGAGGTTTTTTCCACTAATAATGGCAAAGCTAAATGTTACAGAGAAAAGGAAACCATCATCATGCATCATTTATTTACAGTATAAAACACGGATGAGCTAATTCTGAAGGGAAAGTCAGACATCAGCATTCCACCTCTGATGTGTTAAAGTTCCTGTAAGTCCCTCACTTTTCCACGGCAGTGGACAAAGACAGGAAAGAGAGAGGAGGAGCAACAGCACAATAATATGAACCAAAAATAATCTGAGTGCACAAAGGCAATCTCAGGTGAAGTTTGTTATTGTGACCTAAATGTGAGTGTTTCTTCCTGCATATTTTAGGAGCCTCTATCGACATAAGCTGTGAAACCAATGGTAATATTGATGCAATGAAGTGCAGCTGGAACAACACAAAGTGGAGTAAACATGAATTCAGATCCAGGTAAAGCGTCAATTTACATTTCACAGTAGCTGTCTACTTTTAGTGTGTCAGGATTTTTCTACAAGATGTGGCATTGTTTATGAAACCTCACAACTGGTATTTGCTAGATCAGATCCACTAGATGTGTCAACATAAAGGACGTGCCTCTTGGCCCGCCTTATTCTGCCTCTGATTGGCTTACCCTGGTATTCTTACCCCAACCAATCCCCACTTCTCATGCCTGAACCTAACTACGTCGATCATTCTAGCAGATCCGATCCGAACCCTCCCAGGAAATAGTTGTGTGCAGTGATACCAGGAGGTTTATTTCATCGGGACTTCTGACCTCAATAGAAAGCCTCTACACTCTTAAAACCACAGCAACAGTGATGACGTACAGACTGATAACACGGGCAAAATATATGATGTATATATGATGGATACAGTATATATGATATAAATGATGCTCGAAACTACAAAATATAAGACTTAGGCTGTCAGAAACCGGAATTATTCTTAATTTTTGAACCTGAGCTTCTATTGGCATTTGAGCTGTATTAATCAGATTATATAAAAGTAACATTACAAAATTCAAGATCTTCATTTATTCATTTATTCACGCCAGGTGGGCTGACCTGCCATGCGATAGGATGGAGGAGAGGGAACGAGCGGGTGTGAAAGTGGGGGAGACGGGGCCCGCTTGCGTGCTGGACAGGTCCAAGCAGAAAACTTACTGCACCATCCAGCCTTTGAGGATGAACTGCTACAAGCTGTGGCTTGAGTTGCCATCCCCACTGGGCCCCGTCAGGTCTAAACCCATCTACCTGTCGCCCATAGATCATGGTGAGAAAGATACCTGGAACATACCCAAACAGAACGGAAAAGTGACAGAAAAGTAGATTCAAAGTGTAAAAAGATTAAGTCACACTCCACAGCATTCTTATTAAGTAACTTATTGATACATTGACTCAAGCCATTTGAATATTAATTAAATCTGTCACGTACAGTAGGTTGAAAAGGGCATCTTGTCCATCAATAGTGTTGCTTATTGTCATGACATGTCATGGAAGTTATTATAACTTCATGTGTTTTTAAAAGAAAATAGCATGTGAAAATATATGTAAAGAATAGTAATTTCCTCTTGTTTAGTTTAGCTGTTATCAAAAATCTGCGATATCTAAATGGCATATTTTGAAAATTGTATTTTTTTTAAATCAGATTTGAAGGCAAATGGATGTTGAACTTTACAGGAAACCCTTGCTCTATTATATATTCATAGGAAAAGAGTTTGATGTTTGAAGACGAACTTGAGGTTAAAGTAGGGAATATCTTTGCTCACAAAGAAAAACTGAAAACAGCTTTACACAAGATTGTTGATGTTTTTTCCATTCCCTATGATCATGTTTATCAGATGTTTTACTACTGTATGAGACAAACTCACGCTTCCTCCATGCTATTTCCCCTGCAGTGAAACCCCACGCACCCACTAATGTAAAGGCAGTGAGCCAAATCAATGGAGTCCTGTATGTTACATGGGAGCCTCCGTGTCTGCCAACCGAAGGGCTCCAGTGTCAGTTTCAGTACCACTCAACCTCAGCTGTGAGAGAGTGGAAGGTGAGCTGCTCTGTCAAACTCTTTACCGACCACAGGCTTTGATAGAACGTTTGGCTAAGTGGCGCTGTGGTCGGCATTTAATCTTGAGGAGATTAATAGACAATAGCCCTTCAGACTATTGCAAACCGTCTGAATATCAACTTGTATGTAATTATTGTATTTGGTGGCAAACTGGATGATTACCACTGACCGCTTCCAACTCCCTACTGTTCATTAACTGTTATTTTATTCTACAAAGCGGCATTATTTACATTGATAATCTTCTAGGAAAGATGTTTATCTATTAACAACAAACACATTAAAGGTTATTCCTGGACTCCAGCACTCCGCTGGTAAACAAGTCTCATGTCTCATGAAATGCCACCGAATGCTTTGACATGGAATCCACTGGTCAGTTTGCCATGATCTGATAGGAGCTGCGGTTCTTATTGAAAAATTCTCTGGAAAATTGGATCATCATATCAATATGATGAGAAAGATGAGGAAGAGGAAGGAAGAGTTTTTTCTCTTTCTTTGGGTAAATTGATAGAAGGATGAAACAATGTATACTGCACAGATCAGATATTTTCCATTTCCTTTATCTAAAATGAACACTAAGTAACTGGGAACAATGTCTTGCCTGTAGGTCCAAAGTCCAGTGCGGGTGCGCTGGGCAAAGGCTGCAGTGTCGGTCGTGTGCCGGGAGTATGTGGTCCAAGTACGCTGCATGCACACCAACGGTAAAGGCTACTGGAGCGAATGGAGCGATTCGGTCTACTCAACGCCTCAGAACAGCAGAGGTACAGGAGGGCGTCATTACTTTCAAGCTATAGTGCGTAGTTTCTGTTGCCCCCATGACGTATTCTAAGTAATGACAACAACACTGTTACATGCACATGACACAAGCCTTCCGTAATTGCGCACTTGCCCCCATCCCCATCCCTTCCCCTCCTCCACACAGTTGCTAGTAGCCAAGGAAAACACAGATGATTAAAAAACATGAAGAACTCTTCAGAAGAGGTAATTATCTTCACTCGAAAGGCGCAGGAAGGTTGCCGGACAACAACAATTTCTAACATTGCCATGCTGAGAAATACAGAGAGTGTTTTGTGAAGCTCATAGTCTTAATAATCTTTGTAGCAACTCATTTGGCAATGGCTTTAATGTTACGGACGTTCATTATTAAAAAAAATGTTAAGCTCTGAAGCGTTCACTCTTGATGCTCAATGTGGTCGTTATATAATATCTGACCTTCAGATTTTAGCGCTAATTAAGACTGCTCAATAAATAATTTTTTTATCGTCATCGCAATATCAACTGGCGCAATATACATATCGCAAAAGGCTGCGACATATGGCGAAAGACACTTTTCTGTGTTAGTTGAAAGAAAATATCAGTAGAAAACTGCACTTTATAATGTAACTGTCATTCTTTTTTAGTGCCTTTTATATTCAAAACCATGTTGAATTTGTTCAATAAAAGAATGTTGGCAATGATTTCCTTTCATTTGTTTTAAACTCAAGAAGCAATTTGTTGTATCTTAGCAGAACACTGAAAGTGGCAAAAATGCAGAACTGAGTACACTTTAATATCTGTTTATCTGTCGCGAGGAATATCATTATTGCAATATTCAACAATCATATTGCATATTTTCCTTTTATTGTGCAGCCCCAGTGCTAATTGAAGATGGTTAAGTAAATACACGTCATACCACTAACACAGAGGTAAAAGCTGTAATGTGATCTAAATCTCTGTCTCCCCCACCTCCCAGCTCCAGAGCGTGGCCCTGATTTCTGGAGAATCCTTCAAGATGCTCCATACAGAAACCGGACTAATGTCACTCTGCTATTAGAGGTACATTTACTAAACATGTTCAGGCTTGTAATTTATACATAACTACATATAATAAAAATGTTGATTTTCCTTCTTTTTTTCCCCTGCAGCATCTGCAAATATCAGGGCGCTCGTACTGTGTTGATGGATTTATAGTCCAGTACAAGGCCTTGAGTGGCTCTGTGGTAAGGGAGAAGATCGGGCGGGTGTCATCCTACACCTTTGAGTGGAACCTGTTGCCCCAAACTGTGACTGTGGAGGCCTACAATAATATGGGAAGGTCCACTAACAACATCAACATGACACTGGAGATACAGCCCAAACGTGAGTGAGCTGAAGATATGTTTTATCTATACATTTTTTGAAGTGTTGACAGAAAGTTATGTAGTCATTTTCTCGTTTGCACAAACACTGAGGCCCATATTACATTATGCAGCAACAATACTGTATGTCCTCTTCAAAGACTACATCTGCAGTAATCTTACATTTTAAGGATAGCTACAATCATAGAGGGAACAGCGTGTTTGTGGCCCATGACCAATAACAAGTTAACAAAACATAAATCCTCAATCATTTGTCGATCATCATTTAAAGTCATTTATCAAACAAAAATGCCAAGCATTTGTTGCTTGTGAGGTTTTGCAAATTCTCTCTAAAAAAACATCTTAGAAAAAACTTCAAAACAACTCAGGAGTTGTCTAAAGTTGTGAATATAACGAAGACTAATCTAAAATAACTTACACCAAGATTCCAGCAGTCAGGAGAAAGAGAGCAAACTGTTTCATTTAAATTCTACACATGCTGTTCTGTTCCAGTAAAGATGTGAAAGCTGTGGCTGAGTTGAAAAGGGTTTACAGTTTTATAACATTGGGAAAGATAGGTCTACACAAGTGAGGTTAAGATCAGTCAGATTCATAGTCAGTACTTTAATTACAGACGGAGGCACACATGTACTAGAAAGAAAATAACAAGGTCCCAGTAATATTTTTCTTTCTTTTCAAACTGTGTGAAAGATGGCAATACTGAAAAAGGTTACCTTGGTTATTATGTTTTAGGTTGCTGGGCAAAAGAAAGAGACATTACTTCTAGATGATTTTTTTTATTATTATAAATTATTATTTAAACATATGTTTTGTCTGTTTTTTTTTCCCCTACAACCATGGCCTCATAACACAAGACAGAAATATGTAAGGATGTAAACAGACAACCATGAGGACATGACACTTACAACACGTGTTTCTGGAGAGCCTGGGAAAGCGCTGCTGCCATTAGCTTTAGTGTGGTCATTACTTTTTTAGCAGACATTTTGCCATGTTTGCGTGTGTGTGTGTGTGTGTGTTCCCATTAAAGCGCTCACTTACAGAATAAAAATGCTTTTCCATTTCAGTCATTAGTTTTATAGAAAAAAACATGTTTGTCAGACATTTTCCCATCTGTATTTTAAGAATATGTTTTCAGTGTTGTGAGCAGCTGAACAACTGACGTTGACATTTCAGGACCATACAGTAGCTAATGAATCACAATATTCTTAGCAAACCATTAAGTGACCTTTTGTATGGATCTGCATTAGTTTCTCTGTTGATTTACTCAGCTTTATCCGTCGTCACCAGTCTGTAAATAAAAAAAATCATGCTACTTAAAGTGTTAAATACATTTCTATATTAACAATAGATCACACATGTTAGATCGTTAAAATAGGGCCCTAAATGTGTTTTATATGTTAGAAACACTATTACTTGTAGGTACTCACAGTATACAGAAAAAAAGTGCAGACAAATAAATAATTATGGGTGTGAGGAGTCACAAAACAAGGGAAGATCTTTGGGCAGAATGGTGTTACACAATTGCTACCTACCTAATAGAATTGTATCCACTCAGTTTCCTCTTCTCTACTCTCCAGGCCACTGTGTGCATTCGTTCAGTGTGTTGGTTGTCAACAGCACCTGTGTGTCTCTGTCTTGGAGTCTGTTGGACAACAGCTATGTGCCTCTGTTCATGGTGGTCCAGTGGTCTCCCCAGAGGCAACGGGACTCTGATTATCACAATGGCAGGAGTGTAGAAACATGGGCCAGACTGCCCTACACTGACTCCCCTATCTATCTGAGAGGTAACAGTACCTCTTCTCTGTCTGCTCTTTTCATTATTTCATTTTTCAGTGTAAGAGTGAGTATATATACTCCAACAGAATTTAAATGTGTCATTTAGGTGATTTCTTAGGCTCCGAGGAGTGTGGCTTTTACTTGTACCCTGTGTTTCCTGATGGTGAAGGGGAGCCAATGTATGCCATAGGTATGCACCAGATTTTTGGCTATTGTATCAAAAACATATTACACGTTAAAGTGTTTAAGTCTGACACAATGCCAGCATGTTTTCTGGGTTATTAATCATAGGTCTGACGTGTATTTTTCCAACTGTTGCAGCCACCAGAGGAGACCCTGCAGCCTACATGATGCTGATCATCATCTCCTTCCTCTTCATCGTCTTGTTCGTCACCCTGATCCTCTACCAAAACCAGTAAGTGGCTCCGGTTTGGTGAAAAGATTCTGAATACATATTTACAGAAATTAAACTGTCACGAAACTTGCTGCACACAGAAAATCACCATGGATGTGGAGGTTGGGGGTGTTTTAATGCTACAACAGCAATATTTTATCTTATTAATCTTGTATCAGGTATTAACGGAACAGCATGAGTGTATAACAAATTATTTTTTTATCCAGACACCTGTAAGACATGATAAATGATGAAAGTCTCTGGGGTGCAGCCTAATTTAAGGAGCAGATTCACTGACCATGAAAAATTAGGAGTGTGACATTTAACAGGTCACAAAGGGTGTAATTACTCGTTAGCTGAAGGGAGAGAAGGAGAGAGGATGGGAGCGAGCGAGCAAGGGAAAAGCCTTTAGACAGAGAGATGAAACATAAATATCCGGTGCATATTTTTCAGGATGAAAAGGTTTGTGTGGAAGGATGTTCCCAACCCAAACAAGTGTTCCTGGGCCAAAGGACTAGATTTCAAACAGGTAAAAAAAAAAAAAATTACAATGACTCACAATCACTATGTGTACATGCATTAAGAAACTTATTTTATACACTGATGCCCTTGAATATGATTCATTTGCATGATGGTATCCAACGTTTGGCCCTTCATGTTAGAATGTGTTCTACTTTATGGCTGCACGTTTACTGTATTAATTGCTGTAGTCAAAGAAATGTACAAGCTCTATCTCTACATCTGTAGTAGTGTAAGTAGAGTTGTGCAGTTTGCCCCTTCTTAACCACTTATCATAATTGCAATCTCTGCTATGTCTTTTCTTGTTCATATGTTTTTATATATCCGCTCAAATTCTTAAAATATCTGTCTTTGCACATCTTTTTAGGCTGACACCTTTGACCACCTGTTCATACCTCGAGAGGGCCTTTCAGCCTGGCCCCTGCTGCTGCCATCCGAGAACATTTCCAAAGTCGTCATAGGGGACAAGATCAACCTCGCAGCTCTGACTACAGCTTTAGTCCAAGCCCCACTTGTGTCGCTAACTCCTGACCCAGCCACTGCCTTATCTATCTCTATTCCTTCAGGGTTTAACTCAGAGGTCAACCGAGACCAACCCATGGAGAGTGAGGTACTCCAAGGTAGAGCTTCCTTAGCCCTTAATCTGCATGCACCAACCAGTTCACTCCCAAGAATAGATCTGTTACCGCTAGTCGATCCTGCAGGAGACCAGCCTCCAGACGCCACTGAGAGCTCTGCTCAGTCTTCAGTCACATATGCGACTGTGCTGCTGTCTGGTCTGAAGCAGGAGGTGCAGCCCATTCATCTCCACTACAAGGATGGTAGCGGCAACAGCTCCAGCGACGAGGGCAATTTCTCTGCCAACAACTCAGACATTTCTGGATCTTTCCCATACGGCCTGTGGGAGCTGGATAGCTGCCGAGGCGGAGGGATAGACGACCCGCGGCGCTCCTGCTCCTACAACTCTGTGGAGGAGCTTTCTGAAACATCAGAGCAAGAAGAAGAACACAAGACGAGAGAAGGGAAGAACTTGTATTATCTAGGAATGAACTGTCCAGCGGAGGATGAGGAGAGCGAGGAAGACGAGGAGCAGAGAAAAGAGGAGACCAAAATTGGGCTGCTTAAAAATGTAGTTTTGAACTTAGAGGACTGTTCTGTGGAGTCGCACCCTTTGCTCGGCCCTGAGGACTCGAGCAAGCTGCTGTCAGCGGCAACACATAGCTTTTCTTTGCCATACCTTCCTCAGTTCAGAACGGCTCCGTCCACGAGGCAACTCACAGCTCAGCCACAAGACGGCAAACCCCAGCCGTGACTCTATACAGATTGCATTAAAATTAAATATGCACCTTTACATCCGTCGTGTCATCGCCAGCATCATGATTCAGCGTTTACCAAAATGGATTTGCATGCAGTGGATGTTGCTAAAAACTTTGAGAGTTGTGGAGCTAAAAAAAAACAGAAATCTACCTTGACTGCGTGATTGGGAATTGATATTAATCAATGCTGCTATTGTGTTCTCTGTGAGAAAAGACGTCAAGGGGGCACCGGCCACAGTTATGACCTTTCTTTCTTTCTTTATGGGGCTTTGAAACCCTGCTTCTACTGTGCCACACTGCTTCTCTGCACTCAGTTCCTGATGCAGGACTACCTGCTGAGTAAAAATGAACTCTTTTATTGGAGGTTAGGCTAGTAAAAAAATGTACAGTTCTCACAGAGAACAGCAGACAAACTCTAAGCAGTACTCTGGTAATCAGGAAGAGAGTAATGGAAGTTCTAGTCATCTTTTGGCCTTAAACATCCTAAACATACAGCATAATTCCCAGGTGGTTCCACATGTTGTGTGTGTACTGTACATCTACTCATCTGCTGCTTCCGTAATGTGACATGACTTTCATTCTCTGACGCTGAATCATTTCAACTGCATTTAAAGTGGAACATGTAAGAGGTTGAATTACCCATAATTTGGACAGTTTGGATTTTCCTATAAGCACATAAGACTGTGAAGTAAAAGCACTTAACACTAGAACTGCCATGACGGTCATTTTGACCGTTTTGAAATTTACATATGTAATAACTTTGCTGGATAAAAAA
>NC_048415.1:7165017-7248292 GCF_013103735.1 Etheostoma cragini
GCACCAGCAGTGACATTGTCCGGAGGAAGTTCAGGCAGAAACTAGCAGAGGAGCTGAGACACGAGTTTAGCAAGGAGATAAGGGTCACAGTGCGGAGCACGGTCCGAGCATCGCTGCGCACGACGGCAGACACCAACACGGAGGCAGTGACAGCTTAGGTTAGGTTAGGTTATAAATGTTCAAAGAAGATACTTTTAGGTGTCATTTGCATGTTTTAAGTTGTGTTGAATTAATTTACATACCATATTTTTCAGATGTGAATGAAATAATTACGTTTTACTATGCCGATATGAATAATTGAAACACCTGGCCAACTCAAGTGTATAATTAAACTCGTTAAATTGTACATTTTGGTGTTATTTCGTTTTTCTAAAGGTATCCTAACACAATACCTGCATTAATATTGCAATTAGGTATTTATCATGACAGATTATAGTATTTGGAATCTGGCGGTCAAAATGACCGCTCACGGCAGTTCTAGTAGTTATGGAATCCCGGCACTTCTAGTGTTAAACCTTGGATGTCACTGTAAAGTTACCGTTTTGACTAAATGAAAGGTTAACATAAAAAAAACATATTTAGTTATTAGTAATTGCAGGTGATTTTTGGACACATCATTTACTGTAGGCTACTTTTAATCAGCCTCTGCAGCATCTGCATGCACTAACTCATCCGCCAATTGAAAGGATGTCTTTTTGTACGTTGTGCTGTAATGTATTTGGGAAATGTGAAATCTTTTTCTGTTTGTCCAATAACATAAATACCTGCTGTCTGGTGTTAATAAAAGACACAAGAATGTACCTTTGAAACCGGAGGAATACAGAATTTATAAGTAGCCTTATGAAAATATCTGTTGACGTGAAATGTTGTTGTATATTGAGATATTTCGTATATTTTTCATCGTGGAAATAAAGTGTTTATCATTAGTTTGTCTAGTTTGTGTAACAAAGATTGGATCAATCAATGTTATTGGCATACTTTTGGCACTCATGCGTAGAGGACCACAGGTATTTAAAGTTCTAAAAATACACCTTTATTGGTTTTGGATTTAGCCAACCCTTCCTCCAAAACAGCGTCTGGAAAGTGAAAAGCAACCAAGTACAATTGCTAGTATTGTGTAAGTATCCTACATTTTTGAGGTAGGCCTACTTCTATTTCCATGTTATGCTATTTAATATTTTTCAAATTAAGATTTTACATGGCTATACATACGGTCAGTTTATAAAATAAAACCATTGTTCCAGATATAACATAACACAAGTATGCCTATATGAAGTGCGACAACATAATACAGAAACAATTATGGTCCAAACTGAACAAGAGTCGCACGGTTTTTATTTACGGTTAATCGATCACCGTACGATTCAAGTTAGCGGAGCGCCAAACCGGAAGTAGTAGGTGGAAGTCTAGTAGCCGCGGCGCGTGGATGATGTCTGATATTAACGGCGGAAGTAGTGCCGATAACCTGTGTAACTCGGCTCCACGGTGACAGATGCGCCACTGACAAACTCTCATAGAAATAAAACATCACCCATGAAATGAACGGGGCTCCGAATCAAACGCTGTAACAACTTCTTGTTATACATCCGTGGTATCTAGTCGTCATACATCCTATTCACGGTGAGCGGGAAACGTCCTGACGACGTCCCGGTCGCAGTTTGAACAGACTCGTCTCTGTTAAGCCACTGATGCGAACGGGCTAGCTGGCGCTAACGTTAGTTAGCTCACAGGCTAGCCGATTGAACTGTAGCTAGTCTTCTCCGTTAGCTGTTAGCATTCAGTTCTCATGAAAAGAAGTTTGAAAACAGAGCTGGATCTGCTAAGCGGTAAGTGATGGAAATATGTGATCTGAGTGTGACAAAAAGTCAACTTTTCATGGTGTTTGAAAACAGCCCTGTTTTCAGTCGTTTGTCAATGCATTTTCCTGGGTAATGTGTGGAAATTATGTCCACTTTTTAATAAGAGCTTGGAACTTGGTTAAATGGCAGATGGAACCCCTGTGTCCATTTTCAGATACAGACCCCTGCAATTAAAGGCTACTAATGCCATTTTACATTTTGCCGTAAGCAAATAATGTATTTTGCATACATAATTTTTATTCTTTATTTTGGGAGATAGAATATCTCCTAAACGCAACATGATGAAACATAACAGATAATAAGATATCTACCCCCATGTATTGATGACCAAGAATTACAATGATGCCACATAACATACCCTGTTCAGGTGAATACTTGGGCTAGTTGTGAATTCCGTGATGTTGTGAGAAGGAAAGCAAAGTATCTGAGAGTTTAAACTTGACCTCATAACATATCTGGTATATTGCAGCTAGCTTTTTTAAATTGATTAGTATTTATCACAGGTAATGCTAAGGTTCAATGCTAAGTTTTTTTTTTTTCACTATCCCAACCAGGCAAGTAAACAAACAATTTTACTCGGCCAAAGTTAATTTTTACTGGCCCCTATACTAAAAGTTTTTTTTAATGGTTGTCAAATAATGACAAAATCTCAAGTGAGTTGTTATAGTTCATCTCAATATAC
Organism: Etheostoma cragini; assembly: GCF_013103735.1. Taxonomy (NCBI): domain Eukaryota; kingdom Metazoa; phylum Chordata; class Actinopteri; order Perciformes; family Percidae; genus Etheostoma; species Etheostoma cragini. Next base: position 7,167,559 of record NC_048415.1, read on the forward strand.
AATGTATAAACACATTATGTATAGTGTCATAGGTAAGTTCAAGTTTATATTTGAAGTGGAGGCTATTGTAAAAAAACAAACAAACTGTGAGACTTCTTTGAACGTATACATTTTAGGGTTAGAATTAGCCCTAGCATCAGTAATTTCACTGCAGGTAGGCAACAGTAATACAAAATATCGTAGGTGTTATGGGTCCTGAGCATGGTCACAAATTATCAAGAAAGTTGTCAAAAGTAACCAGGGTGGGAAATTAGCCAATAGCTGGTGGTTAAGGTACATAAGGTTGCGGAAAACGGAACTCGACGGGAACTAAGCAACACTGGCAGCAGGCGTGGTAAAACACTAGCGCTTTTCTCCAAACGGGCTGCTAGAATCAACACAAACTGAAAGTTCCACAGCTACTTTACATTAGCAACTCAATTAAAGTTACCACACCACTGTAAGCATAAAAAAAGGAAGTTTTTCCTCGCCACTGTCGCACTGTTGATTGCTCTGGAGGAGAATACTAGAACTGTTGGGTCCTTGTGAATTCTGGAGTGTGGTCTATCTGTATAATGTCTTGAGATAACTCTTGTTATGAATTGATACTATAAATAAAATTGAATTGAATTAAATAATTTCACCAATCTTTATCAGTTGCAACCGTTTTTCACGTGAATTAAGCTAGCTATACAATGAGTGAATCTTAGTTGGAGCAGTAACGTCATTAAGCTTATAGGTTTCACGTTACATGTACAGTTATTTAATTGATTTTGCTTGTATGTGTGTGTGCTTAGTAGAATATATAAAGAGCTTACTGTATTCATTTTGGCTGTAAATGATGGCCATTAACTATACATAGACACACTTATCAAATTAGATAAACGTGTTCATTGATCCAGAGCAGGTACATTTTGTTGTTACAGTAGCACAAAGACCGCAGCAGTACAGATCAATAGAAAAAGTAAAATAATATATAATAAGGGGCATTAAAAAAAGAAATCTAAATTTAAAGAATTACGCATTGAATAAGTGGATAAATAATGACACAAAAGCATGCACACTGATCAGATGTGCATATCACTCTCTTAAACTGCAGTAATATGCTGAAACCTTGGGGCTGCAAAAAGTAAATACATCCGAATGGCACATTGCTTTGTCTGTAGTTCAAAGGCTTTTATACACCGGCCACGTTTGTTTTGTGCGAATAATTTGCATGTTGATATTTTTTTTAATCTATAAGACAGTATTATGCATTTTCCTGTTGGTTATTATACTCTTCTTAAACTGCATAATAAAACCACCAACATACAGAGGATATTATTTTCCCAACTTTATATTTGCCAAATGATGAAACTACAATATAATACTGATGCCCTTCTGATGTATTTTCTTCTTACAGCCACAAGATGACAGTGTAGTACTGCAGTTAAGGAGGGTGAACTGCACCTTTAACAATCAAAAAATGCTATTGACAGAGTAACATAACATATACTGCACATGACAATATAACATTACATTATAATGTGTAGTATTTTAAATCCATCTGTAATCATCCAACATTTCACACATGTATTTGTATTTTGCAGCCACGAGGAGACAGAAAAGCACCATTTATGGAGCACAGTAACTCATTTTTTTTCTTTTTTTTTTTTGGTGATGTCAAGCGAGCTGTATCCTTAAAGGCCCTCTGTGCTGGGTCTCTTGTATTTGCCGTAGAAGGAAATGATGGTGCAGAGAGTTGCACCATCATGGGAGGTTTGTAACCATGCAAAGGTTGGGGAATAGAGAGATGGAATTACCACAGAGAGGGGGGGGGGGGAGTTGTGTTTGTGGTTGAGGATCTCAGGATTATGTTTTCTGTATTAGGTCTTCTGTAAAGTGATGATGACTGAGGATTCCAACCTGAAAGCCATCAGACACAAGTGTTGCAAATTAAGATGCATGACATCACACCAATGATAAAAAAAAAAAGAAGTTGGTGTCTAGTCAACTGATTAAGACACACCCAGAACCCCCTAATAAGCAGGCCTCAGCACCTGCTTCCTGGTCTGCAAACTTAGCAGCCTAACACGGGGTCGTGAGATAAAACGGCCTGCAAGAGAAATGTTACACGTGAAAGTTCTTTGGTGCTCTGCTGATCTCTCAGCTGTGACAAATTAGCATCACCAACATAGGATTGAGCTTCAACACTTTGCCAGTGAGGTGGTGTAAACAAATAAAGTATCTATGATATGCAGTAATCCTGTCCTTACAATAGAGCCTTTGTTCATTAGTGGGGTAAGACTGACTGGTGAAAAAATAAGATTATGAATATTGACTTAAATGTTCCTTTTGAAGACTGTATGAGCTGCTCAAAGTTCCTGGCACAAAGTGTTATGTTCAAAGACTTAAGCTTTGCCATGACCTAAAGAGAGTTAAACGCAGGCTTTGAAATGCTACAAGTAAAGAACTGTCAACTAATTATGCAAAATTCATTTTTCACAAAATAAATGTTCCTCTTGGTCATACTGTATGTTATCTTAAGTAAAAACTGGGTTAGCAATCCTAAATAATTCATATTGGGCTTCCTTTCTCCATCTTTCTCTCTTCCCTGGTCCTTGTGTCCGTCTCTGCCTAAATCCATTCATCTGAAAATGGCAGCTCGAATACTTCCACAGGAAGCTTCCTCACCTCCCAGGACACAGCTGTCTGGTGTTGCAACTTTCTTCAAAAACAAACCTACGTGTCCTGACTGATTTATCTTTTGACCTGGATGTTGTCATCTGGAAGTGATTTCATCACCTGTGGGTTATAAAAAAAGGAGGTGGGAGTTGGAAAAAGTAGGAGAAACAATGGATGAGGCAAAGAGGGCAGTTTGGAAGAGGGGTAAAAAGGTAAATGCTGATCCACAGCTCTACTCTGGTGGCTGAGAGGTTACAGGTAAAACCTTGGCTTCATATTACAATCAACCAGTTTACTGTGGTTTAGGTATTTGGATGGGTTTCTTTCTACCATTACAGGTATTCATTACTTTCTGTTCATTAAATGTATTTTATTATATATTCACTCTCTACTTGATCCTGAGGAGAATATCTGGCCCAAATGCTGTTAAATGCTCATACTGTATACCCACCAACTTTATCTTTTTGCCATTTGGTGAGCAGGTAGTCTACATTGGTTTGTTATCTATGTTTTGCCCAAAGGAGCTGACTACATCCAGAAGGAAGGCAATGTGAACCAAAACAGTGATGTTGCCACCAGGAAAATTAATACAGCAAGCTGAAGGATGTCGCTCTTGCCGCTCAACTGGTAATAGACAAATATCTTGCAAACACACTGGTTTGGTACAGAACAAGGTGGTATCAAGATGGGTTGTCACTGGTTAGCTGTGGTTACCTACCACAGTACGAAAACATCTATTAAACTTTATTTCATGTATTTTGTATGTATTTATATTTATATTCTGTGCTGTGTGACAGATTTTGCTGCTGGAACACTCTAATTTTTCTTGGGATCAATAAATAAATATCTGTCTATCACTGCTAGTATCATTTACCTATCTTGAAAAACCACTGTTACTATGCAGTTTTATCAACCTGGCCGTCAGTGAACCAAATAAATGTTCTATTTGCAGGTTTGTCATCTCAGACAAGCAATAAAAGACAATGCCCAGAGTGGCAAATTGTGACCAGGCAGTGGATGTCTAATGTCAAAGTGGAAATCAAGCCTGTAATGGCAGCGCCACATCAGATACAGAACAACACGCATCTCAGTGTCAGTCCAAATTATGCACAATAAGCAGCTTGAACTCACTGATGTAATGGCATTTATTTTCTAAGTGTTAGTAGGCTCAGTGAAACTGAGTCCAGCACGAGGGAGATCCAACTCAGAGGAGGAGAGGGTAGTGAGGCTAGCGGCTCCAAGGCAAGTGACAGTGCGCACGGATCCGCCGTGCCACGCCTGGATGAAATAATGAAATAGTAAATAGGACTACAGTAGGAGAGATATGTGCAGAATCAAGACAGCCTGGTGTTCGGTTGACCGGGTACACCTCGTTCACTTACAGCCTACAAATCATCCAGTTCACTCAACCAGGGTTTGTTCAAAGATCAACCAGGGTTTGTTCCTGGGGAGATGGATCCATGAGTCCCTCCTCCTGTACATCATGGATGTCTGAGCCTCCAAAACTACAGACTCACAGACACTATTGCATTATTCTTTGTCAATCTTTTTGTTGCACAGTGAGTAAGATAATTAGTCCATGGGAAATACAGAGGATCACTGAAAATATTTCCTAAATGAATTTTTCATTCATTTCCCATCCTCATGTTTAACAGAGGTTAAGTAGCCTGCAAATTGAATTATAAGTGTGAAAGATGTGTAACGTTATCCACACATATGTATAAATGATCCAACTTTTATGGAGTATCAGCAGATATCTTTTTGTTTTTTCATAGACAACATCACAGACATATGCCAGTAAGTGAAGTTGAAACGTTATTTTGTGATGTTTGGTGATTTCCGTCACTTTTCAGTTAGAAATAGCCACTTTACAGATCCAGAAAAGACTTTGCGGACGTCCCGCACATTCTCATGACTGCTTATCAGTTTGAGTGACGGCCCGCACATTGTCACGTTAAGTACAATTTTTATACATCACAAAGTGTCAGTGAAAACCAACGTACGGAAGACTTTCGTCCATACGGAACGTTTATACATGGGATTGTTGCCCGCGTGCAATTTGCTAAACTCGTTTTTTTCTTTTATGAAAGCCTACCCCGTTCTTCTTTCCCTAAACTCACGCCCGTTCTTCTTTCCTGAACTCAACCCTAGCTTTCTTCTCGCGAAAACACCTTGCGATAACACGGCAAGTGGCCTGGATGTGTACGCCCACTGTTCACAGTATAGACATACACGCAGATGGCTCAGAATGTGTACAGATAACGCGCCACTTGCCTTAAGAAAGTTGGCATGTATATTTACGCAAATTCATGGTGCGTGCGTGTGTGTGTCAATGCCACTATTCATGCTGTGGCTCTAGCAGTCAACCCCGTTAATGTGCATCGGGAGAAAGATTTAGCAGCTTGACATTGTAAATCCTTCATTGATCGTCTGGCATTAATTCGTGCTGCAATTGGGAAAGGCTTTGGCTTCTGCTGTTTATCCACTTTAGCTTTGAAGGCCTTAACATCTGGGATAATGGTCAGATTGTGGCAAGTTCCCTCCAAAAGTCCATGGCTGCAGAGGAAATGAGGAAAATCCGCCTTAACTGGTTTTGAGCTGCGTGAATATGATGCATTTGGCTGTGCTGCTGCTTTTAGTAAACCGAGTGAAAGAGAAACATGGTCTTGTTACCATGCATCACGGCACACTGCACGATGCATCTCAGTTGTAGGGAAATCAGTGGAGAGAGAGAGGAAAAACACGAGTTGAAAAGTATCTTTAGCAGCAGGTGGAGCAGAGCAAACGAAAAGGGGAAAAAGCATGTAGACAGAAGCTGTGCTGACCCTTGGGGCCCTTTCTGTGCTGGAGGCCTCTGAGAGGATTTGGGAAGACATGCATATTGCTCTCTCACCTCATTTCTCAAAGACAAGGTTGCAAATATATGAGCTATTTGATAACCGTTAAATGATTTGTATCTTACCATGATACCTTAATGTATTCTATGAGCTACTCACTGACTGAAATGAAGGCCCTGGGCTCATTTTGTCAAGTGATGTTACAGAAAGAAAATATACTATAGATTACAATATATAAAGTTTACTGGACCCCAAATAATTCTTTTCAAAGTTAATTTGTTGCTAAAGATCTGTGAACCCACATGAAAGTTAAGTAAGATTATAGTCTTCATTTTATTTAACCCACTAATTAAATACCACCATTTTACCTCACACAACCTTTCTCCTTTGTTGTTGTTTGGGCACAGAACAACTGGGTCAGTTGATCTGGATGGTGACAAACAAACTTCCACGCTGTTTGTATTGAAAGACGCCATCAAAGAGCTCATCTTCGTCTATTGTGACCTACTGTTCTGCTTCTTTGCATGGGGGAAAGAGAACCATTGCCCCACAGATTTATTGGACACGAACTGGCATTCAACCAAAACCATTAACCCAATTATTTGCACTGCAAAATTCATTTGTCCACTTGTTTGTGGGAGGAAACATGAGATGCACAAGTCTTCGAAAGGGACCTGAGCCAGCCTTTTTTCCATAAGTGGGTCGGTGGAATGAAATGTCTCCAGATCGGTCAGCACGTATGTCACAAAGAATGCTTGTCTCTGGCTAACAGGGTGAAAGAGGCTCAGCTGAATGCCCCCCTTTCACTGTTACTCAATTAAGGCCTAATTGGTTTGAGGTCCACAACAGGCATGTGGCAAGGCGACACCCCAGGCTTCTGTGCACTTGTTCACTATTTTCTGACTGGAAACATTCCTTTGATCTGTGAACTACCAAAGTAGATTTTAAGCCAAGGGGTGGATAGCCTATTTTCTCTTTGAACATGTTCAGCAATTTTAGACAATTACTTGGATGTTTTTAACATCACAGAGTACGGTCTAGACCTGCTCTTTTGTGAAAAACGTAGTAAGATAACTGTTGTGATTTGGCGCTATATGAATAAAATTGAATTGAAATTGAATTGAATATTAGGCTAACTGAAATAACACCTTGCCAATCTCTAGGTATGGTAAAGGGTATGTGATGATGAAGGGCTATTTTATTCCAAAGGCCAAGGGAACGTTGTCAGGATGCGTAGTATCCACGACGCCTGAAGTAACTGCCTTTAAAAATAAACATTTGCCTTTATGTGAATTTAACATAGGAGTGTGAATGCTTCTGCTCCTTGTATTTTAAGGAAGAACATTTATTTATTTAAGATACATTATTTTTTCAAAAAGAAAATTTGTGTCCTTAAAGGTCGTATTTTTCCTATTTTTTTAATTAAGGCATTAAGATCAATTTTTTAAAAGATTATTTTTTTTATTACTCTTTTTAGTCAATTTCAGCATGTGTTCATAAACTTATGAGGAACACTGTAGCTTTGCAAAGAATTTTAACACATTTAAGATTTGTCATAAAGGAAGCCATTTACAGATGGAACAACATATCATGCAAAGAGATCTCTTAATTTACATCATTAGCCCCGCCACACAGCACCGGTCCACACTTCTGACATTTGTCTACAGTTTTAATTGTTAACACAGCTGTATATTGTTAAGTATGAGGGGCAAACCTGTATTTGTACCAGTGTTTCCGCGGGTAACTCTGCTATGGCGGCGGCCACGGCGAAGAACATAGAAGAAGTTATTGAATGCAACAAACTTCAGTTGGTAGAGTAACAGCGTGTGAGACGGAGCTGCTGGACCTGGGCCAGAGATGTGACCCATGGCCAGAATATCATAGTTCATAAAAATGCAGCGCAGTGACAATACAGACATTTCATACACACGACATTTGTGTCCGCGGTTCGACCCGTGCTGGACCCGTTCATAATGAGTCAGCCGTCGTTCTGTGAGTAGCATCCATCACACTCCCTCTCGCAGTTATAAATTGCCTATGTGACAATAAAATTTGTTTTGGTTAAAATCAATAAATAATCGTGATTATCATTTTGGCCATAATCGTGCAGCCCTAATATCTGCCTTTAGTTTGATGAGATTCAAATAAAGGTAACACAAACTGGAAAAGTGCATTTCAGAAAAGTCTACTTGTACATTTCTCGTCCCTGCTGACCTTTTTCCGCTCTATACTGTATTCTTTTTACAGGTTTCTTTGATCTAAGAACACAAGAACCTCAGCTTAATATCAAGCACTCAAGTGGAATAATAATCTAAGAGCGTTTCCTCATTTACCAGGGATAACATGATCAATACTCCATTCAATCTTCAATCAAAATGGAACTTCTGTATATGATAATATATATAATTAGCTTTATATAATCTTTTTTCCCTGTACTTATTATTTTGATTGGCTGTATTTTGTCTCTGTCAGTTTGCCGCCTAGACATCTGCCTAAAAAATGTGTTCACGTCTTGCAAAAAGTGAGCAGTGAACGCAAAGAAAAAAAATCACAACTTGCATGCTGAGTATGCGGCACCATCCTGTTGAGAAACTTAACACACTCACATACACACACACACACACACACACACACGCACGCATGCAGTCACAAACACAGGCAGTCACTAACACAAAACAGATGGCTTCGTCCTCAATCCATGTAATGAGTTAGCCCACCGCAAAATCTTCGTGTAGCCATTTGAAATTCCCAACAACAGTTCCCAAAATACAGGCCTCTGCTGACCTTGACCCACGTTAAATAACGTCACTCGGTGGGAACACCACGGCCTAGTTCTGGCCCTTTGTTTGTTTGCCTCAGCGTTCCATAGAGCCCGGGGACGTCTGGAGTAAAAACACAAGACAGTAGCAACCCACTCGTGGCACATTCCTCTGTCTGGGAACATCCTAACAAACATGCTGTGTGGACTAGCCAGACCTTCCTTTAATGCAAGACTTCCGCCTAACATCAAATCTTACTGTTGGTCATAATGAGCCGCTTGTACAACTGATCTATACAGTAGTTTTCTGGGGGAGGACTTTTGAGCTATTACATATAGTACAGTAATACAGTAAAAAAAATGGTTGAATAGCTCAAAACAACCGAAACAAGAAACTTACTGTGTATTCAAAGTAAGTGTTGCTGAGTCAAAAGATTTTCCAGGCATCCTAAGGGGCTGTGATTACATTTTGATTTTGTCCCAATACATTTTTTTTAATAAGGCTAAACTGGAAAAACCTCAAATTTACTGAATCATAATTTTTTTTTTTTTTTACCGCACACACAATTGAATTCCTTATACCAAATCTGTAGTCCTGTCCGATTTTCCTCTAGTCTACCAAAGTCACTGTCTTATGTCACAGTCGATGAAGAACCTGAAATCTGGCATCCCTGGATCAATGTTTACAAATCCACATCAAATTTAATTTCATTTGCTTCAATAATGCTGAAGTTGGTGAGCTCATGCTCTCTGTGTTCTTTTGGCCATGGACTTCTTTATTCACTCAAATCTAAACCGTGAAAGAAAACTGTGTCATTCTATAACATCTCACCTTTTTTCCATAACATGACACGCCTCCGCTCCTCAGCGTTTTGTATTTTATTTCAAGATGATTCATTTGAATCTCACTAATAAATGTTTTTTTTAGATTCCCCCTGAAAATCTTTATTTGTCCCCACTGTAGTGACGTTTGGTCAAAAAACAACATTTGACTATGGAGGCTGATTTGTGGTTTCCTCTCACCACGCTGTGGGGAGAATGGCATGTGGTGCTTTTTCACTCTAGTTTTGGAAGACAAACTATTTTGAATGGTTGCTGTCATGACATTGAGGGTTACTCAAGGAGGTGTGTGTGGGTGTGGGTGTGGGTGTGTGTTCTCTTGAAATGGCGTATGCATGATATGCCAATTCGTATGCCGTTATTGCCGTGTTATCAAGACACATACTCAGTTTTTAGCGTGTATATCAACACGGTTTGGCCTCCATTGAGTTGCATTGCCTTGGAATAATGTGTATTAATGCTGTAGCGAGTTGTATGAAATGTAGAGTAGAGTGGTTGGTCGGGGTGGTGGATGGGTAACGGAACACAGGACAAACATAGGACTTACAGCCAGGAGACCAGGGGCCTCATGTATAAAAGATTGTGCAGCTTTCATGCCAGAAGATGGCGTACGGCCAAAACATGAAAAGTATCTACGCAGAGAAATATTCACATGTATAAAACCAAGCTTAAGCCAAGCCCTGGACACCTTTCCTTTACACATCACAATCAACGTGAAGTTGAGCGCACAGGAACGAGCCACAGACCCCGCCTGGCCTCCGCCCATAAATGAATATGGAAATTACTTTAAATGCACCCCCGACGTCATTCTTTGTCCCATCACTATGGGTTATCCCGCCGCAGACAGGAAAACATGTATTGTGACGTTGAGGTGCTGATCGATCAAGTGACAGTGAAGAGAAAACACCTTTTACATAGTTATTGAAATAAGTTACTTTTGTTTTTCAACAATGAAATGTCACGTTTGCTAGCTATTTTTACCCGCTTCCCGTATTTCTGCCAAGCTAATTAGCTGCTGGCTCAGGCTTCATTTGCACTGTATAGATACAAGAGTGTTATTATTATTCAAATCTAACTCACAACAAGAAGGAAAATGTATTTCCCGAAATGTTAAATTATTCCTTTTGTCCGTATTTTCTCCACCAACCCCCCTGTCCTTCACCCTGTCTTATAAGCAGGAAACCTTCCTCCCTCCCACTGTTTCACTGTGCTTTTACAGCCTGCCCACATTGTTTACGTGCACTCCATACACTTACCACCCACTGTGGGGAAAAACACACTCAAGTGGAAATAAAAATACCTTTGTCAGAGCTCCAAATAAGACGCAGGTTGAAGCTGTGACATTTGCATAATCAGTCGATTAACTGCCGGTTAAAATGCCCCTCTGCTTACCATCAGCGGGTCTCACAGCTCCTGTGGTTGTTGGTTGTAATATAAAAGTCTCTGCTGACACAGGCGTCAACAACAGCCGGAAACACTTAGCCCGCTTCAATTAGCAGAGCTGTGCATTACCGGACAAAACCACTGTCTCCTGGGAAGTGAAAATCAATGGCTGGCACTGACAACAGCATTGTAACACAGCAGTCCATCATCTCTACAGAGCAGCACTGCTTACGTGTCTGTTAAGGAAAACCTTCTGTGGACTTTATGAAAAAGGTCATGACATGGACATTGTTACGTATATGTCGGAGGGAATCACACACCGTTCTACTCCAACACTTTCTCACCCTCACACCTAGCCATCATCACCTCAGTCTGTTAACCCGACCATCTTTTTATCACTTCTGGAGAAAACACACCTGCATCTCGTCCCTGTCATCTTCCCTCCTTTACAGTGTAATCTCAGCACAGTGAGTAGAATGTTGTTGTTAAATTACAAGAATGGTACTATCTGCCCCCCATTCGAACAAATCAATCGTAATAGTGCTGAGCTGTAACCAGCTTAACACACACTGAACACACACATGGGATTATGTCAGCTCATTAGAAGCACTTTACAATGAAATAGCACTGTGGGGATAAACCCTTTCTATTTATAAAGTGTGAGCATGGCCCATTGAATGCACAAGATGTATGCTAATCACCTTTTTGTGTTTGATATTCGCTTTCATGCTATTAGAAGATTGCTGCTCTCATAATTGTAAGGTCATTATGAAACTGGTTAGTTTAGCTAGGTACAAATACTGGAAAAAGGGAAACAGTTATGCAATCTGATGTCTTACCTTGAGCGTCAAATAAGCTCTGTAACAAAATCCTGTTAGAATAGAGTGCTGACTTGCATTTTCAGAATGTGTTATTTATTTCTTTTTTCACACCTCTATTTGAAGTAGTGGAATCATAAAAAGTAAATACTGGAACAGTCTACTTTTTGAGGAAGTATTTTCCATAATTAGATATAAACCAGGGGCATGACACCTGTGAATGTATACATGTGTACATATGTGTATGTGTTCCTCGATTAGGCCAAACCTGATAGCCTATATTCGCTGTGGTTCCCTGACATTAAACTGCTTTTGATGATGGTTTGTTAGTGACTGCAAAAGCTTGAGACTTCTTGCCAGAAGGACAGGGATGCTTTTTCCACTTTCATCAAACAGGATATTATGCTGTTGTTGTTTTGTGAAATGGTCATTGAGTGCTCTGAGTGCTAATGGATTTGCATTGATAAACCTTTGTGGGAGAGCTAAGCCAAGTATTGATTAGAAATCTACATAAGGTTCACTGAAAGCACTCAGTGTAGTTTAAGAGTTTAAGAGGTCAGGTGAAAAACAGCTGCTGTTCAAGAGAAGGTGGGTTGGTTTTGAATTTCTTATTTGCTTTTCTCAGGGGAAATATTGAATACAGAGTTTGTCCAAAGGATGTGAAAAAACAAAAAGCTGATAGCATACTAATAGCACAGGATATTCTCATTAGCAAGGAATGAAAACAAGAACAAACATTTAAAATATCTTTATGCATTGGATAAGCTTGTATAATTTACATACTGCATAATATAATTCTCCACATTAATGAACACAATCCATTATTTGTTTACATTTCCACTTCACAAAGGAAAAAAATACATTTTTTCTTGCATAACAAAATAATACCATAGTATTTTCATCGTACCTTGGAAATAAAAGCCGTTCCACTCACTCAAGCAAGGTATAGATGGGACAGATCCAGTGAACTGCAATCACTCTCTCTGGCTTTTATCTTTCAATCCTCTAAGCTTTGTGTTGCCTAAGTAAAGTTTTGGACCTGGTTCAGAGCCCAGTGTGCACTCTGTGGGGTTTATTTCTATTCACTTCCATGTCTTTGAGCAGTTAGGGATGTGAAAACATACACACATACACAAACACACACACAGGGATAAATAAGATTCAAGTAAAGGAAATGCTTAATGGCTCTCTTTGAGGAGCTGTCAGGTACCAAGAGACCCATGTCAGCCGTGGGATAAATGTGCTTGTTCGTGTTTGTGTATGTGCAAGAGGAAGGAAGAAAACAGCAGGATACCGGGGGTGAAAGCTTGCTTTGAGCTGCAAGCTGTGTGCATCACTGTTTAGCTCAGCTGTTTATCCCTCTATTTTGCCTCCAGAAGGGCACAAGCACTCTGTCTCTTAGCGTCTTCAAAATGGAAGAATGAAAGAAAAGGGCTTTTGACTGCATTTCAGGTGGTTAATAGAAAGAGTGGCTAAGCAGTGTGCCAATGTAGAACAGTGGGGGGTGAGACAAGAAGTCAGCAAAAAAAAAGACTTCAAAGATGGTGATGAAAATGAACTTCCTGATATCTTGAGAAATATAATTTTCATCGGGACCTTTTATTTGGTTTTACCGTGGATGTCTTGGGATTTCTGCCTCTCACGAACTCTCAACACTGTTAAAAAATAAAAATAAAAACATTCTGTTTTAATAAATTACAAAAAATGTTTTGAGCTTAAGTTACTATAGAATTAAACCTTTTTTATTTCTAATGTAATAACATTAGAATAAATGAAGTTTAAGGGAGTGATTAAAAGTGTTTGAACAATATTTATGTCAATACCTACGGTACTGAGCTAAGAAAAAAATATTTTAAAGTGATTTTGAAGACCTCTTTCAAAAGATATGAACAAGGAATAAGAATTCTTCTCGTGCTAATACATAATTATGGCTTTTATAATGTTAAATAAGCCTTTACTAATGCATTATTGATCAGCTATTAGCATTAATTAATAACATTTGGCTACATGGTAAAACATCCCATTGATGTTTATCCTTTGTATTTTTATTTGGTAATAATGCAGTTAAATGTTACTAATCCATCAATCAATGCTCATCAGTGTCTAACTTTCTAAATATCCATTAAGTCTGCAGTTGTAAATGTTATATATTGCTGCAGCTCTTTTCTAGAAATAAGGGATTGTTCGCTACCTGGCAACCCAACGATAATAATATTGGCTTATAATTGATCTATAAAACATTAGTAAATAAATCATTAATAAGCTCAGTTAAAACTTACAACCCCTTTTATACAGGGTTCCTTCATCTCGTCTCTTTCAGCTCACCTGCCATCATTCAAACACTATTGCTCTACTGCCATTTGCAACACAGTAAACATTGTTTTATGTCCCCACTAGAGCTGAAGCCTGGTGTTCTCGTTGTCATGGCAACCCTGTGGATAGCCACTCGCCTATGTAATCATGGTGTTTGTCTTGCTGCCCAGAATAGCGGGAGGGTGCCTGGCACCTGAAGCCAAAGCAAACACACCACGCACTGGACATCAGATAAATCCCAGACATCATAATAGGATTGGACGGAAGGGAGCAAGCCTGCCGAGTTGTGTTCACCCCCATACTCTCTCAAATATACTGGAAAGCTTTGGCCGAAATGTGTTTTCCAGTATTTTGCCAGTTAGCAGCACTACCATGCTTATACTTATATCCCTCTTTTAAAATCAATCAGGCCACAAGCGATTTCTCTTGGCACCTAGACTGTCAGCTCTCATTAAATCTCTGCCATTGAGTGCTTTAAAACATAGTCTAATTTTAAACTGGATGTGCTCACTGAAAACACTTGACAACATCTTTCTACAGTAAACCTTCAGAGAGACATTTGAGCTTGGTGTAATGTGTTTTACAGGTTTGTTCTTGGCAACTTATTTTTCCATGTGGCTTGGCAAATTTGGAAAGAAAACCACAAACTAGCAGAGCAGAGAGTCTCTTTGGCATGCAATGTTGCTTTACGGCCAACACATATGTTAAAAAGGAACGGTTTCAAATGATTTCATGTCTCTAACTGGATGATATAACGTGGTTGAAATACGTATCCAGCGATGGAAAATACTTCTTCTTTTTGTATTCAAAGAGATTGACAGGGAAAGAAAAAGATTTTTTACGAATGTTCCAACTCGTCCAAGAGTTCATGGTCCACTTTGAGAACAGTTTTCCTTTCCTATCTCCAGGAACGGCCTACAGTCGCTGTTTCTGTGGTGCCGGGTTTATGGCGCTGTCTCAAAGTGAGAAGGCATTGTGTATGCATGATGTGTGTGTTGGCACAGACTGCGCATTTCCATCGAACCAGTGTGGTGGGGGAAAGTAGGACAAAAAGAAAGGCAGGAGGAGAGACAAAACACTTTAGGGGCTCAAACAAATGGACATGCTGAGTTTGCTAGCAAACTGGATATGTTGCAGCTAATGGTCAGAGCTCCCAGTTAGCTATAATGCCAGTTGTGGGGGCATGTCCTAAGAGTACCTTTGTGGCTATTAACAGATAATTAAAATACAATTAAAATGTCTGTGCAACATGAACAGGGCCCTTACGTGACAACAAGATACGTTTTCCACTCAGACATTGTGAAGAAACCCTTTCAAATGCAAAGTTTGTTCTGTAATCTACCTCTTTTTCCAGTGGTCAACTACCTATTTTTGAGGGGGAAATAAACTTCAAGTTTTTGTCACGAAGGCACGACCTCTGTCTGTAAACTGTTTCTTCACAATGTCTGAGTTGAAAACTTTTTTTTTCCTATTGATATTACTCTGTGACATCTAGCAATCAAGATTCAGGTAAAAATCAGCCGGATTTCTCCACATGTTGAGGTCTAAAACTGTAAGAGCTGGATCATTCATTTTTTTTTCAATTATTGTAAACTCATGCCTAATTATTAGTTTTTCAAAAGGTCATATGAGGTAGGAGAGAGGGTAAGCCAAACCTTTTATCACAGGGAAAAAAATGTTGATGAGCTACACTGTAGCACACAAAGTTGTGGACCGAATATGTAACCGGTTAGCCGTTCGTTTATCAAATGTGCTGCTCTACCCCTGCAGCATCAACATTATTAACTGCAGACCGGTAGGAGAAGAAGTAAGGCTGTGAGGAATGAGCTGAAAATGGTTAAAAACCTTTGGGACTCATCTATTCGTATCAGAACAGGCCAGCTGTGCTTAGGCAGGAAGTCAGCATCTCTCTCTCTCTCATTCTCACAAACACTCACACACAAGTAGTCTTGGAAACTCCAGGCTGCTTATGTAAGCCACAAGAAAGGTGTCAAGAAATATTGCTTTTCTTTTCTGATTGTTTTAGGTCTTAATCACATTTCTCATGCTTTAACCAATAAAGCTCTCAGCACAGGGCATGCAATATCCACCCAGCCAACATAACACATTTGCCAGTCAACACTTGCATAGCGAGAGCACACAAACTTATTGGTCTAGTCATTTGTACACGCAAGCAAGAGAGTAAAAAAACTCAGATTATCAAAACAGCAGTGCAATCATCTCAATAGGGAAAAGTACAGGCATGTGTAGTTAAGGTTTAAACCAATGAGGCACAACATCTGCTTAGGTATTGGGTACCGGTTAAAAGAAAAAATAATATTCAGCCATATTCAGTATTTGCCTACAACCAATTCACGACTGCTACCTGATGCACACTGTAGCTGTATTGCGATTAATTGAATATACAAGATTGCTGATGGTTGGTTAAGCGCTGAAGGGATTTAGCTCCACAATGACACAAATGCTAACAGAGGGTAGCATTTTTTCAATGAGGAAACCTTTACTAACCCCAGTGCTCTGTCTTCTATTTAATTTCTTCTATTTGTTTTGTTCAGGCAGCTACGAGTTTGGGGAGAAACACACATATTTTATCAAAAGGTCTTTAATATTATCTTTTGCTAATACTTTATCAAGTAATACTGTATTACCATTAAGTGTTCAGTTATATTGTCTTAGACAAAGGTTTCATATAGTAAATTTAATTTGTAACTCAAACATGATGGTTTGATAGGGGAAAACTTTGGTCTTTAGAAGTACAACCGGCTCTATCAGTGCTGTTTGTAGTGGTGTTAACGGTCCATTACTGGGCATATGAAGTAATTAAGGAGACCCCAGTGTAATACTCTTTAAGGGGAGATCTTGTGCCTCTGGGGTTTTATTTATAGATTGCGTGTAATAAGAGAAACGGATCTAATGGGAATTATTTTTCTGCTTAATAAAGTCAAACTATAATTAAAATCTTCTCCAGTTACATTGGTTAATGTAATGTCAAGCAACCAGAAATTGTGTTTCAGCGCTCCATCAGATCGTCTCACTGTGCTTTAGAAAAGAAAAGAAAATAAATCAGGGAATAGAAAGACCCTGAGACACAGGATTTTAAAATTGATTTGTGTGAGGCAGCCCAGTTTGGCTAAACATTGTCAAAATCCTGGAATGTGCATCCATTTCACTGTAATACTGACATCAATGTTCTATAGAAAGTTAGTGCAGTCACATGAGGGAACAACAGGACAGAAAAAAAGTTTCATAATCTTTCATCCCAGTGTCTTCCAACAAGGAAAGTTTCACTTGCATGTCAGACCTGCAGTTCACCCTTCTTCTATCCTTCAGTGATCTGGTCTTTGATGTTACAGAGGGAGTGTTCAATAGTGGCTTTAGTGCCCTCTGTTATAATCCTCCTTACAGAAACGTCACATCTTCTTGCGACTGCACCCACCGCCAGTGGGTGTCATACTCCAGATGCATTTTTCCAGTCATTTTGCAAGTATCCAAGTCAATCTTTCCATTTTTGTAAGGTTTGAGTTTGGGGCTCTGGCCGGTTCCCAGTTTCTCGTTGAGGCTGAAGCGGGTTGGGCTGCCTGTTTGTGTGATTGGTTTCTCCAGGACACCATTAGTCTTGATGGCTCGTGTCTGGGTATTGTTCTTAGAAACAGGACTTCCTTCACCCCTCTCTGAAATCTTCGTCCAGACCGGAGCGTCTTGCTTGGGGCCATCAGACTTAGCTTGGGGAGAGCTGACAGGAACAGCTGGATTCCCAGTCCCACTAATAGCACTGGTACACCCTGTCCCTGGTCCACCTTTCACCTCCATCCCATTTCCAACCCCAGTTCCATTTTCACTTGGCCCAGCACGAATCCCAGTTCCAGACCCAGTTCCAGACCTCACCCCTACCCCAGCTCCTGTGACCATGACCCCAGGGCCTCCCCCTGTCCGGCCCCCAGCAGTAGCCTCTGAGACCAGTGGCGTGGTGGAACAGATGACTGACTCTGAGCTGGAGGGGCAGTACTCATCCATGTCATCCGCCAGGGTGTCCAGGTAGCTGCCGATGGAGATGTTGTCCAGCTTGTCATTGGGGTCCTGCAGGCTGCTCCAGGAGCCTCTCCAGGAGGTGTCGGGGCCCTCGCCCAAGCTGTATTGACTGCTGGTTAGGCTGCTGCAGTGACTAGTCATCGTGCTGCGCTCCTCCAGCAGCCATTTCACTGCCTCAATGCCTTCATGGACCGCCAGAAACTGCTGCAAGATCTTGACGTCCACAGAACGCAAGTGAGCCTGCGGAGAATAGAAAGAGATGTGAATGAATGTACTAAGTGTATGACTATTTTCTTTGTGATCATGTTTTGAAAGATCAACACCATTAACAACAACTTGACCATCTCCCCTGCTCCTTCAACCACCACACCTGCCTCCAACCTCTCAGTCACTCTCTTATTTCTCTCTGCTGTCCCCTGTGGAACTTTCACATTTCTGCACAGGTACAAACAGCTCCACCTGCTGCCTTGATCCCACCCCATCAGGCTTTCATTAAGACCTGTCTACCATCCATCAGCCCGCTCATCACTACAATCATCAATTCCTCTCTCAGTTCCGGATCAGTCCCCATAACACTCTAGCTTGCATCAGTCTCCCCCATCCTCAAGAAACCTGGTCTAAATCCAGACACCATATCCAACTTCCAAACAATATCCAACCTCCCCTTCCTATTAAAAATCCTGATGCAAACGAGACATAAGATGGTTTTGAGAAATTGTGGATTAAGCTGTTTAAAGTGTTAACAGCAACATTTGACCAAAACTAACTCTGCAGGAGATGTTCAAAGATGGAAATCTGATAGAGTGGAAAATATGACTGTAGAATATTCCTAAATACCCTGTAAATGGTTAAAATAATATTTGATATATACTGAATATATTTATTCAGTCACGATATAATTATGAAAGTAGTGATTGCCAAAAATACAAAAATAACTCTGTGTGTGTGTGTGTGTGTGTGTGTGTGTGTGTGTGTGTGTGTGTGTGTGTGTGTGTGTGTGTGTGTGTGTGTGTGTGTGTGTGCGTGTGTGTGTGTGTGCGTGTGTGTGAGTAAATGAAAAAGCCAAACTGCCGCAGCCATGGAAAATTCCTCCCCAGAATACATTAGCAGAGGTCTGTGGTGAAGTGTAGGGCCAAGAGGTGATATATGGCACCGACAAGCTATGCAGTCCTCTCTGCAGATAACAAGTCTCTTTTAAAGCATACACCTTCAGTCTTTCAGTATCTCAGTTTTCTAAAACGTAGTAATATTTTTCTGATTTATTTTCTGTCATCATCAACTTTATTGCCAGACTCAAGGTCCATTCAGAAGACGCAGACATGACATACACCAAACATTAAAAAGAGAAAGATAAACATATACAGAGAAATAGAAACTCTCTCTTGCTAATACTTGCAAAATGTTGTAGAATACGAGGTCAAAAACTGCATATGAAGCAAGGTAGAAGTGCAGGGACCTTAAGACCTCTGCTGTCTGACCTTTAATAGTCTTTGTACACTGCTCATTTCCTATATATACTATATAGGGAAGGAAAGGCATTGATTCTTTAGACCAGCCAAACTATTTATCTCTTGATCCTGCATCTTGTTAAATGTGCTGTATTTATATAGCACATTTTATTGATATTGTTAGTATCAATAGTCATGCCATCGAGCGATGTGTGATTATAGATTTAGTCTGTATGGCATTTCTTTCATGATTCTAAAAAAAAAAATCTCCCTGCCAACCCAAGATTCCTCCATCTGCAAAAAAAAACGGTGCATGTGCAGAGAAAAATATGTCTCATTCATAACCTTTTAAGTGTAGGAGGTCGCTAACATTTGTTGAAACCACTGCTTGCTGTAGAAACTACTTAAGCATCTTCAATGTATTCCCCTCATCTTTAGCAGTATCAGATACTGAATACTGAAGATGGGTGATTTAGATCACTGGTTTCTAAACTGTGGGTTGGAAGCCCCAAAAGATAAAACTGAGAAGTCACATAAAGATCAAATCTTTTTTCTTCTATTTTTTTGGTTTTTGTGTGACCCAATGAATACTTTTACCCTTTTAGGCCTCCATAACTAATTCAAACGATACAATCAGAGAAGGAAAATCCTCCTTTGGTCCACATTGAGGTCATAAGCTTTGATAAGTGGTTACAAACAGCTTCATTTCCAGGAGTCAAAGGCCTCAAAGGCTGGGAACCATCTGTTCAGATAATAATTCATTGCATTACATTGAATATGGGCGGGTTGCCCCTGTAACGTGCAGCCCACTGTGTTACCCATGCCCATGTAATATGGACCTACGTACATCATTAGCTCAACACCTGACGTTACTTAGTCTGATTGCCTTGAAATCTTTAAATGGGTTGTTTATGTGATTTGTGAGGACATTGATTTACCCTAACCTAAACCATAACCACCACATGCCTAACCCAAACTTTACCAAAGCATAACTTTAATCTTACCCAAAACCCAAGTCTTTACTGCAAAGATTGTCAAGCATGTGGGGACCATCTTATTGTCTTCAGATGGGAGTAGAGTCACCTCAAGACAAAACCCCTTTCTTTTTCAGGCTACACCTCAACCCTCAGCTGTTTATTGAGGAGAGAGAGATTTGCACTTTCAACGTGTTTGTTTTTGAGTTTGAATACACTTATTTGGACAAAAGCATCTGTCAAATGAATGTAATGAAACTACTGTATGTGTAAAAAGATGTATAAAAGTCACCTGGAACAGTCAAGAAATGCGTGTGTGTGTGCGTGCGTGCCTGTAAAATGGCTGGTGTCACGGGGCACAGTCAGACATTTGGGGTTGGGTTTGAGGTTTTCTTTAGGCTGGGAAAGACTGAACGCCTAGAGGGTGGCAGTAAAAGTAGCTCCATGTCTGTCAGAGCTGAGGTAGCACAATGCTAACAAAGCTGTCTGTGCTCACTCTGCTGCTGAGTTGCCTGACAACATAGATCCACTAAATTAATTCTCCTTTATAGTCGGAAGGCTGCCTTTTATTCCATAATCTATATTCAGAAATGTAACCAAAATTCAGACCTAAAATTCAGCATTGCTTTTTGTCTAATTACCAGAAACCTTTTCATTTTTAAAATTCGTCCAGTTTACATACACACCAGCTTTATCTTACATTGTGTGTTGTTATGCAACTCTTGCAGCAGGAAAATTATTTAATCTTTTCATTATTTCCGAATTGATTAAAGCCTTTAGTTATACGATGAAGTCAAAAGGACTTATCGGAGAGGATAAGAGGAGGACCGACTTGAATAAAAATGGTCAAACTGGGACCTAAAGGTTTTTAGGCGAGCCGAGTCAGCCATTTGAGAGCAGTGAGTCCAGGACTTCCACAGCTTTGAGGACTGCAACATACATTAATCATCTTCTTTTTTTTTTAATTTTGTGCTATTAATCATATCAAACAGACTTTAGTTTTCCTGCAGAGGCGTGAGGCCAAGCACCATTAGGCTGATATAGGATTCTGGAAAGTTAAGTTGTTTCTGCCTTTGCACTGCAAACAATATTCAGAATCATTCTTTTTATTCTTTTATGAAAAGTTATGAAATAATATTATTTTTTTTCAAACAGAAGCAATGTGTTATTTTCAAATAAAACTTGGCCTGATACTAAAGGATTAAGTGGATATGATTTAGGTCTTGTTTTTGTAGTTTTGGCCATCATTCATTCTAATCTGTAATAATAATCTTGGGTTATTTACAACCATTATTGGCAGACCGCTTGTATTTCTTGCCATCAGTCTTCGTTGCATGAATTTATCAATTATTTTGGTGAGTGTTACTTTATCATTACACTCATAATGAACATAAAACCCAACTTGTAATAAAACAGAATAATCCTTTTAGATTTATTTTAATTGTTATTGTAGACCAGCTTTTCATAATGCAAAAGGATCAGCAAGGTTAATCTGATCAGACCATCCTCTTTTTTTAGGGCAATGGTAAGTGTAAAAATGCATTTTCAATCATGTATTGACAGATTGAGTGTCTGAACACCTTATTCAGTCATGATACGGTACACTGCGAAAACATATGCCCAGCTGACGTGTGATCAGTGATGCAGACTCTCCCATGTGGGCGAAAACAGCTTCCCAATGTCACACAGCCACCTAACAGACTGCTGAATCACTGCCAGCAGGGACAGCACAAACACACTCATTTTCTCATACAACAGCAAAACCTAACCTGTCTCTCTCTGCACAGTCTCTCTGTCATGTCCTCTAGTGTCCCTGTCTGTCGTTTCACCTACCCAATCTAACTCTGCAGACATAGGTTGTCCTTGCATAGGCTCAATTGACAGAAGGTTGGTTCTGTCGCTATGTAAACCTCCCACTGCTCCATCTGTCTACATTCACCCCCGAATGATCCGTAAAATGTCTATTCATCCTTGTATTTTGTCTTAATTTCTCTTTCGTGTTGTGACTGATTCAAGCATTGTACGTTTTTACTTCCCTCTATATCATCTTTCTCCATCTCCTTGTTCTATTTGTCCCCTACAGACTACCAAGCAGACATGTTTTGAATCACAACATGCAGTATATTTTTTTATTATGAAAAAATATTAGGGAAAACCAATTAGTTTATAAACATGCATTGAGACAGGGTTGAAAACAACATTTTTGGGGGGAATACAGGTCCTCAGGTCCTTTTGGCAATAATTTAATTAGACAAATTCTTCGAGGAGATATGGCCAGTAGCTAGAAAGAAGACTGAGATTAAATAGACTAGATTTGGGTTCCCTAGAGCTCTGCTCTGCACTCAACGCTGACTTTGCAATGTCATTTAACTGCCCAAAGGTGGAAGACAGAGGTAGAGAATGACAGGGAAAATCTACAGAGAGATAGAATGACAAGAGGAATGACAGTGTTGGCAGTAGCGCGTTACAAAAGTAACGCAAGTACAGAAATCTGTTCATTTTTGGTGATAGCTGCTGCTGACTTCAATGGTTGAAATGACTGCAGAGACAGATACATTTGCGAGCTGAATATTATTTTCAGGAGTTATTACGCTGCGTTGAAGCCAGGAGCTGTCCCATCACCGTTCCCTTGGCCAGAGCCAGAACAAGACGGTACGGACAACATCTGTGTCCCAACAGGTACTTCAGCACGGACAGCCGTGTGTCCGAGCTGCTGACAGACGTTTAGGCTCGCTACACTTAAATATCATTGCATTTTATCAGCCGTAGAAAGTATCCCTACTTCAATACAACTGTAAGGTACTTTTAATTGAATATATTAATTTTCTCCTACTTGGCTATTGTACATATTAATTATTTATTTTTATAGCTTTAGTTATTTAACATATTCAAATTAATTATACAAAATATTGTGATTAGTGTATCAAAGTGGATAAAGAGGTGACTTTATTGATCCAATGGTGAAATTCACAATACCTGCCAAGTCAAACTTCCGTTGTTCCGCATCTCCGAGTCCCTCACCATCTTTCAGTCCCATCTGAAGATCCATCTCTTCGGTTCTGCCTATCCTTAGTTTTTTTTTTTTTTGTAGATATTTATCTACTGTTTCTACTCTGTAAAGCAACTTTGAGCTTGGGAAAAGCACTACACATATTCAATTTATTATTATTATTATTAAAGTGCCTGGGCTACCAGCTTTATGAGCTGGCATTGCTAAGACACTGGAGTGAAATATGTTTATATTTCTAATGCTAGACCAAACTGATAATGTGTTTAGGCTATTTGAATGTAACCAACATGTTTTAGAGCAACTCTCTCAGAAGACAGCTTGCTTTGTTTGGGAGTGTGGTGGCAGTGTTGCAACCATAAGAATGTATGACATGATCACAAAAGGGGAAACTAAACAACAGTAGAGTGGCGCATTACTGATACAGGCCTCCACTGTTTGGAGGAGAAGGCTCCATGTAAACAAGGAGTAAGAGAGATATTTGTTTAATGAAACACGTTGACCACAGCTCAACAGGAAATAATCTGCTGTCAAAACAAAAGAACAAAACAAATTGTCTGGAGAAAAGAATATGTTAATTTGCAGTTCACTTTTACATGTGAAAATCATAAAATTTGTGTTTTTTACATATGACTCAAACTAAAATATATTTCAATGGGATAAATAATGTAGCCTACCAATACTGTATATCACACCAAAACTCCTAAAATAGTAAAAATGTACATAAATGGTATAATATGAGGATCAACGATCTGACAATAGATTGACAATGAATTCCTCACATTTGTGCAGGCCTTCAGGTGGTCAACTAATTTCCAAGCAGCCATCTGCAGCTGTTGGCATGGTAAGGAGCATCTTGCATTGTTAACTGAGTATGAAGAGCCTTCAAAAGACGAATATCACTGATGCATTTTACTTAGTAACATAAAGTTTAAAATGTCTTGTAATATATATATATATATATATATATATATATATATATATATATATATATATATATATATATATATATATATATATATATATATATATGTATATGTAGATGTAGAGTATACTGTGTGTAAATATAACTGTTTGTAACTCTGTAATTGTTACTGTTGTGTAACAGTATAATTTATTACGAGACTCAGATGCAGATTTGACCACCCTTGAAAAGAGCTAGGCTAGCTGTTTCCAGTCTATTTGCTAAGCTAAGCGGCTTGCTGGTTTTAACTGCATATTCCCCACACAGACTACAGTATTGAAAATACCATACATTTGCTATTCAGTCCCAATAAATCAAAACAAAAACAGTGGTTAGTTTCAGGGAGTACCAATTAGAGTTAGACTGATAAATTGTCCAAGCCGATGTTAGTTCATTGCAGAGATTGTATTGGTTTATTTGATGTTGGCCTTAGGTAACAAGAAATTGCAGTATATAAATGCCAAACTAGGTTGGAAGCAGTGTCACTTTGTAGTAGTAATAGCATAGTGTTACAACATGGTTTGTCCACCAGAGAGCAGTGACAAGTTGATTTTTTTAACTGTAATATATCCTGCCTATCTTGATTACAATTCTTTAAAACAAAATATAGGCCTAAGGGATCGGAATCATTATTATTGGTTTATATTATGTTAAAAAAAATAGTCTACAGCCAATATTGGCTAATCGTTATTGCTCAACATATAATATTGAGATCACATGTATTGGTCTTAAATAACAATTTGGTTGTGATGATTTAGCTTGCAGTTCTATCAAAACAAAATAATAATATTGTTGTTGTTTTGGTACTGTAACTAAAAGTGTTGTTCATGAATTAATCTAGCTAATAGCCCATTAATAATACTAGGCCACTGCTAATCTCGCTTGTAGCCTACACCTTTAGGCAATGACTGTGCTGCTTAGTTTTCAGCCATCTCTGAGTCATGATAAACTGATATGCTAAAATGTTTAAATATTCACAACAGACTCCAATGTAGCAGAACTGGCTGGCTCTTCTCAATCAATATTATATCTCAATGCTGTGGTGACTGACTTCATTAAATGCCACAACCTGGAAAGAGTCTGCCACACGATCAACAACCTGTGCGCGCGCGCGTACACACACACACACACACACACACACACACACACACACACACACACACACCCTAGACTAAAGCAATCTTACCATCTCCATCTTCAATTTCCTGATCTTTTCATCCAAACTCTTCTTCCCCGTGTCCTGACAGGTATCGTGCGCGGTGGTCAGCTTGGCGTCTCCCCGGAGAGAGGACGCCTCTTCCCGCATCCACCTGAGCAAACCCTCGGGGGTCTTCCGGCCGATTTTCACCTCTATGTCTTTCAGATCTGGGAGGGTCTCGCTGGCAGTGCCTTCATCCATCGTGTTCGTGTGTTTAAAGTGAAAAGATCCGCAAGATTACGTCCTTTTCGTTTCTTGGAAATTGTTGCCTGGTAAGCTGCGAAAGTCACTTCCTATAGGATTGTATGGCATCCTATGCGACTCCAGCTGTGTTACACTGCGCCAGGAGAGAAAAATTACCTCAGCATCAACACAACACTGTGTTATTTCAGCAGAATAATGCTTTAAAAAAATCTTGATGTATCTGTATCAAAACTAACAATGCCCGTATATTTAAACAAACTGATGATCATCAAGTGAAAGCAGAAATAAGGTCTTCAAATTCTCCATTCCATTAAGTGCTTCCTCCAAAGCGGTAAATACAGCCTGATCTCCAGAGTGCAGTGCCCGGTGTATGAGCGTTGCAGGCCGCTGATGTGTCTGGTTGGGTTGGAGATTCTTATGCTGAGCTACATTGCGCAGATTCCACCTGCATGACAGCGACCAGCAGCCGCAGAGTGGGAGAGGAGAGGGGACCCCAGACTGTCAAGTCAGCTGCAATAACATCGTAGTTTCCCTGATATGACTTTCAAAATAAAATACGCATAAAGGAAACACGTAAGAATATTGTTGACTACCAAAATAAAACATTCTCCCGTCTGAACTGATCAAAACAGTGGTGGAATGTAACTAAGTAGGCTACATTTACTCGAGTAGGCCTATTTAAGCACGAAATCAAGGTAGGCTACTTGTATACAGTGGGGCATATAGGTCGACCTACCCTCATCATGTTCTTATTAGTAAAAGTAGCAATTGTGTAGCCTAAGTTCCAAGCAGGCTAAAAGTCTAGCATTCAACATTTTAGTTAAGTAGGCTAAATGAAAAAGCATCAAAATGGCAACTATTTACTTGAAGTAACAAGCATGTAGTGGACTTTAGTAAAAAGTAGGAATAAATATCTATCTTTATAAAATTGTGAGCATTCGTGCCTTTTTTTTCCCCACCTAAAAACACCACTGTTTTTGTACATACTGGTCAGGTTCTCTCCACATGGGCTACCTATGAATTGTTGATTTTTATTAAATAAACTGGTAGCCCATGTATTAATAAAAAAAAAAAAAAAAATAACAAAAAAAGTGTAATTCCTTCAGTTTAGTTTTACACCAAACAGTCTTTGGCAAAAAAAACAAAAAAAAAAACAGCATAGATAGG
The DNA here is from genome assembly GCF_013103735.1 of Etheostoma cragini. Taxonomy (NCBI): domain Eukaryota; kingdom Metazoa; phylum Chordata; class Actinopteri; order Perciformes; family Percidae; genus Etheostoma; species Etheostoma cragini. The sequence goes on from NC_048415.1 coordinate 7,194,142, forward strand.
CTACATTATATAGTTCCATCCATTATGTAGTGTAAAGCAAGCCTATCCATGCAGTATAAAACCGTTGGAGTCAATGTCATTGGGGGTCCGGGGCCTTGTTAATAAGGCTGACAGAAGACGGATAAAACAAATCATGAAAAGAAATTTCAATAGTTTTCATTTTTGGTAGATTTGCTCTGCTAAGATTTCCTGAAGATGGTATGGGCAAACATATACTATTACACATTGGGACAGTACAAAGAGACATTTGGTTATGTGAGCTGCATTCAGAGAAGGCCTCTAGAGAGCTGAAGAGTTGCTTTTTACACTCACTCAAGCTACCAGAGAGAAGCTGACTAAGAATGGAAATGCATTGATCAGGTGGCTTAGAAAGGCAGAGGGCTCTCAGCTATAAACAGTAATTACATGTACAAGTGTGTCTCAGGGGAATAATGGATTAAGGGAGAGTCTGCAGTAAAAAAATGGGGGGCCATGTGCATTAAAATAACAATACTTTAAAATCAGGATTCAGGGTCTGAAGCGCATTAGGGCTGTTTTACTCTTTGTGATATGGCAGAAGAGCTACTGAGCCTGGATACCAGAGTCTTCAGTGTGACATGGAGAACATAGAATATAATACTTAATCATTAAGTCCCTTCACTGTTAATAATGCTTTGGAACAGACACAAATAGTGAATGTGCATGCCTCAAAGGCCTTAATAACAGAGCAGAGGTCAGTTTAGAGAGAAGATATGAAGTCTGGATTCCGAAGGCGTTCCTGTGATCCTATGATCCTTTGTGTTTAGTGTCACATCTCTATGACTATACCCCTGTCAATGTAAATGTAATGTCTCTGCAGAGAAGGATTTCAGAGAACTTTGATACTGCAAGGTTGCCCTCTTTACTTACCTTCATACTGTTCACAATATACCCAGGAATTCTTTCCATTCTCATCCCTGACTGTCTGTATAATATTCTTCATCAGTTGTACACTGTCTTTTGTGCCAAAGATTAAGACAAGCACCAAAACAATTAAGTAGGTTAACGAGGGGTTAGATTGAAAGGAAAAGGGACCTGCTATCAGTTTGTAGGACACATATCCTAATCCCACTTTACAGTGGATTCCTACTGCTAAAATAGAGGGATTATTAGGGCCAACATATTTCCCCAGAATACATTTGTTTTGTCTCCTGGCTTCTGAGATGCAAAATCTATCATCTAAACTAGAGCCTTTATGAACAAAATGCTGTATATTCTGTCTTTGACTCGGAGGGTGCACAACCACACAAACAAGCGTCTGTAACCATTATGTTACTATGCAATCAGCCTGGGATCCACGATGGCCACCATGGCAACGGTTGTCGAGAGGAGAAACTTTTCCGAATTCTGTACACCCACATACAAATCGAAAAGGCTGCCCACGATGAAGAAGATCTGCAGTACTAAATACACATTATGCAACACACTCTGACAGTAACTCTGAATCTGTTTAAGAGGCGACATAGGTGGTTCAGCACTGTTCAAACCTGACTGAGGCATTTGTGTGTGTTTAGTTTAGTTCTTCTCTTTGTATTTGTGTGGATATGCTCCAGGTTACTCAGTTTCAACCACATTAAAAACATGCACGTTTATTATAAGTACTCCTCTCGTGACCTATGTGCTGATGGTCCATTGCTGCTAGTTGTGATCGGTTCATGCAAACTTCTACCTTTTCAGACAGGACTGCTGATGATTTCTCCATATTTGAGTAACTATTTAATTGATCACTCTTCTGCCCCTATCCCTCCAACCTGTGCCCCTGTCATACTCAGTCATACTCAGTTTTAAGGAAACTTAAAACGTTCCGTGTGCACACTGAGAATAGACTTTTCAGTGAAGTTGTAAACAACTTGTATTGAGTATTTCACTTATCTGGATTTTTTATATGACATATAACAGTTGTTCCTGGGTCTCACCAATTTGAACATATTGTATATTGGTCCTGTAAATTGCACATATGATATAATCCTGTACTTTTTGTATATAATTTGTAATAATGGCTTAGGTTGTACCCCAGCTGTCAGAGGATGGATTGTCTCTCAGTGAATTATCTTTTTAACAGCCTCTTGTGTGCTGAGGCTCTGTGGAGTTTTTCCAGGTTGTTAGAGAGCTTGCACTTGCCTGGGTACCACTTTTGATGTGGGTCTGTAAAGCCCATGGAGACACGGCCTGTGCTAGTTGGTTTAAAATACTTAACACCCTGTCCTTCTTGTTAGAATTGTTTATTACAATCCAAGTTTATCCTCTGGTAGCAGAGTTTAGATTTGCATGCAAAACCATTCTAAAACTAAAACATGTGTGTGTAGCTGTAGGTTTTACTAAGATAGCATTGTCACTTGCAGGATAGTGAGGATTCACAGTCAATATTTGCTTTTGTTAAATTTTTTGAAGAGGAGGTGTTTATGTTTGGTCAACAGCTCATCACACAGCTGCATGCTTTTTTTAAACTTTAGATTAGATTAGCTTCAACTTCATGGTCATTGCGTGTAAGTATATAGACAATAAATGCAGTTTATCATCCAACCAGAAGTGTAAAAACATTCAAGTGCAGAGTAATTTACCTGTATCTGGGTAAATAAAAATAAAAATAATAAATAGTAGGGGATATTTAAGAATATTTAAGGTGTGGTAAATAGGATTGCGACGATCCAAGACTAAGCCAAAAATTGACCTAACTTCTCAGTCTCTCCCCCTCTTTCTGCTAAAGCCAAAAAACGGTATCTTTAGCCCCTCCCCCCACAAGGGAGAATGAATGCGTGTGCATGGGCATTGACTGACACGCATTTAGACATCCCGCCTGACCCTGATTGGTGCATCTCAACAGGGAACTGTGGATTTTTGCGAATCCCACTACAGGTTGTAGGTGGTGCCAGAGGAACCAGATTATTTTTTTTTTTTTTTTTAATTACCTGCTGCATGTAGTTCTACTGGAAAATAGGGTCAGTTTCAGCAAATATGACAGAAAGTTTTATAAGTCTTGCTTACTGCACCTTAAAAGATATACTACATACGTAATGAACGGTATTAACAGCATGAACTGTGCAATAAGAATAGAAAAGAATAGGCTATGACATTTACAACTTAACATGTACAGAAATTATTTGTAATTAACTATTTTTTATAATGAAGTGAATAGTCATTGATTAAAGTGCTAGCACAGAAGTTTCATTGAGTTTCCTCCAGTGTTTCCCCAGTCACCCTGTTCCTGATGGTTTACATTCTTCTGTTACCAACAGCTGACACAGGTAGGGACAGAGAGTAACTGAATCAATCTCCCAAACAAGACTTCAAAACCATTAATATAACAAAACATCAATAATATCAAACTGTCAGAATGGACTTGTTGGACAGTTGGTGGTTCTGTTGCAGAGCCAAATGAGAAAAGGCAACAAAAAGCAAACCATGTGACACAATAGTTTGTTGGTGATAAAACATTTAAAGAGATAATTATTGAGATTTCAGAATTTCTGGATGAGAATGAAAAAGAGGAGTTGATGCAATAAAAAAAAAATGTGGGTAGAATATGTATCAATAGTCATACTATTTCACCCTTACACTAGCTGGTCCACTCCCTATAGTCACTCCCAAGCCTAACCTGTTCGACCTGTTTGAACCTGTGTGTCAAGAGTGGGTGGGTGACTTCTGTCACTAGATAATAGATTGAACTGTAGGCTGAAGAGGACAAGGTATTTTCTCGCGCAGAATCATAGGTAATATAAAATAAATGAAAGCAGTATTTGTTATTGTATCTTTTTTTTTAAACAGCAGGTGTAGAGAAGGAGCAGAAGGCCATGGATGCAGACAGCAAAGAGGACATTCAGTCTCTCATGGAGGACATGGACTACATCCCCGGCCACTTCCACCTGGACCTCAACCTTAACTGTGATCCTGTTGGGCCTGTGAAGCTGAGACACAGGGACACTTACCTAAAACAGGAGAGCTTGCGAGGCGAGCTAGAGGCTGAAACTGGATATCTACAGTACGCTGTTCTAAATCTGATGGGTCTGTTGGCTTTTCACCTGGAACAGTTGGAGACAGCTGAAGAAATATTCAGGTGAGGATACACTGTCATTTATTAATTTAAAAAGGCAGAATATTCATTAAGGAATGAGATCTCAACTAGTGATGTGTTTTTATGTGTAATGTTGTGGCATTCTTTACAATTGAAACACCACACAGGTTGAAATGTGTCTTACTAGTTATATACAGTACCTACTTAAACTATGTCTTTAAACCAGTGGAAAAAGCAGCACAAAAGCACAACCTGACCTTCTGGCAACTGTAGTAAAAAACAAAAATTAAGACCATGAGCTCACAGTGATCTTACACACTAGTTGACAGATTTTAAATGGCTGGGCCACAAATGCAATAAGCTGCATAACGAACATACCACTTCTCTGTCTGTTGGCCTTCCAGAAGCATCTGTAAAGAAGACCCTGGGAACCTCAATGCCTGGGCCAACCTGGGCTATGTGTACGACAAGCTAGGGAGAGAACTGGATGCAGGCGAGTGTGTGGAGAAGGTTTCCTACCTTATGGGCTTAGACGGTGGAGAGGCCTCTCAAGAAGAGACCAGGCTCCTGGCGGCCCGCTGCCTGGCTGAGCAGGCTTATGTTTATCCCTACGATGTAGAAATAGACAGTGAGGACAACCTGAGAGACAGACTGACGGCAGCATTGACATTATACAACAGAGCCCTGGACTATGGGGGTCAGCTGGTGAGACACATACAGTAATACTCAAATTAAATCTGTAAAGGATTTTATTTTATTTTAGGATTTATATGTAAATTGTAAATGTAGGGAAGAGCATTGAAACAATGACTCATAACCTTCCAGCATTTCACTGGTTGTTAATTTATCCATGCAGTGTTGGTAATCCTTAGATATACAGTACATGATTAATTCATCTTCTATGACTCATTTCACCTACAAATATTTACTGAAGTAATAGGATATGGCTATGCTCAAACAATTTTTATTTTTCAAACATCAGTTCATTGTTTTCAATGCATGTACATCGTTAGAAGAAAACGTGACGAAATGGGTTTAAGTTGCCGTTAGATGGTTGAGCTTTAATAAAGAAAACATGTGTGACTAGTCCCTAAATGTACATCTAATTTTCTCAAAATGAACATAGTGACACACATTTGGGATCCTCACCACACAGCAAAATGCTCAGAAGATCTATGAATGAATATGAAACTTAACTCACATGGATATAAAACTAACTAAACAATTCTACACAGGACGTGTACATGAAGACTTAAATATGTATTCCTGCACAACAAATGTCATTTTAGTAAAGCATTAGTAAAGCATATTTGTTGTTTTTCAGCTACCAGTAGAGGAAAAACGAAGCTGGTCTTTTAAAATGGCAACCATGTATATACGGTAAGAAACAACATGATCACAACATAACCACTACACAACTTAATGTGTAATGTGTATTTCTCTCTGCAGACTGGATCAGATAGTAAAGACCAAAGAGGACTCTGAATACTCCAGACTCTCTCACTACAATAAGGGACTGAAGCTCCTCAAAGAAACACTAGAATCTGAGAAACCACAACACAAAGGTAAATATGTTTCTATATTATTGCTTCTCTATGAATACATATGCTTGATTGTACATTTTTGAGGCATTAGAGTATTGCAGTTAAGTAGAACCTGGTAAAAAAAATTAAAAAATAACTGATTCGGATCTCTCCCCTCAGCTCTTGCCTGGTGTTACGTTGGCATCATGTTGGAGAGAAAGGAAGAGTTCACTACTGTGCCAATGTCTGTACATGACTGTGGCTACTCAGCCTCTGATCCACTATCCTGCTATGGAACTGTAAGTTAACTCACACATTTAGTCCTAGTCCACACCTACACTGGAATTTCTTTTTTTAAACGTAGCTTTTTTTAAATACCTGACCGTCCCCTTTTTACCCCATTTGAATGAACCTCTGCATCCCCACCGACAACCTGTTTAAAATGGAAATACACACATTTACAGAAACAGATCTTTTTCAAGAGAATTTTAATTTATTACTATTTCCATATTTTCACCATAATATACACTATGACTGTCTGTGTCCTCAGGCCATAAACCTGGCCAGTGATGACACATTCACCCTGAACCTCTTGGCAAAGGTCTTCTTTCTGATGGGCAAACATGAGATGGCCACAGGTATCTGCAACATGGCCCTAAATGTGCTCCCAGATCCAGAGCTCAACTGGCAGGCATACTGTACCAGGGCCAAGGTACTGCAGCCGGTCAAGTTATGGCCAAAACCAAGCTGGCAAAACTCAGTCAATTACCATTTGAAATCCCTTTAATGCTTAAAAATTTGCATTAATTTACTGTCTGAAAGATGCACAGCATTCACATATTTGCACTGAACTGGTGTTAACTATAAATGGTATTTGTGGACTGAATTTGTATTAAGTTTATGTGACAAAAGTTAAGTTTATACTTGTATTGCATAAAGTAATCATTTCTATATATTTGATAAACAAGGAAGTCTATAATGCACAACATTTTGACCGGTACTGGACGTTTTCCTTTTAGATCAATATGATGCTCTACGCCAGGGACCTAGAGAAGGCTAAACATGGTCAAGGTGGAATCCCAGACCGACAGAAACTAACTGAGGCCAGAAAAGACTTGGACAAGGTCCTGACTGTACGTCCATGTCTGCGGACTCACCTGGAGATGGCACAGGTAATGACAAACTACTAATGGGGAATATATAGTGATTTTCTACAGCAATATTTTGTTTAATCTATGTCTGTCCCTTTAGGTGTACTACTACACGGGTGTAGATGCACTCCAGGAGAGTCTCTTGGTAGATGAAGGAGCAGTGAACAGCGCGATGGTGAGTCTGTCACATGCCCTACAGTTTGAGCTAGGTGATACCTTGCCAGACCTCCACGTGCTCAGAGGACGCTGCCTCCTGCTGAAGGGGGAGGAGCAGAACGCTGCAGACTGCTTCAAACAGGCTGTAGAGTTAGAGAGACCAGGGAGCACAGACACCACAGCCCTCCGCTGCCTCCTACAGGCACTCTTGAATCTGTTCATGCAGGGAGGCCCTGACCCAAGCCTAGCCACCACCCAACTGGAGCTGTGGGTGCGAAAGGCTGAGGAGAGGTACCCTGAGGACATTGTGAAGTCTGAGCTGAGGTGCCTTTACAGGACTCACACAGCAGAGGTCACAGAGTTATCCAGGGCTCTGATCAGGACAGGCAGACTGGACCTAGTGAGGAGGCTTCTGGAAACAGTGGTGCCTAGACAGCATGTTAAGAAGAGACCAATGGCTAGGTCTTTCTCCTGTACATGAAGCAAATATGTGACTTTAGTAGACATACAGCTGCATGACCTAACCAGAACAGACATGCATTAATAATTAACTTCTTGACAGCATTTCGCAGACAAAAAAGAACGGCAGCGGTGTATTGTATTTTTTTAAACTGTGATTCTTCTATTAACTTACTATTAACTCATTTTATATTTTTAAGGAACAACTTTTAGAAAGGTGTACTACAGTTACAGTGTTAAGCACAGAAGGATATTCCTTTCAAGCTTGCTTTGCAATGCAAAATATGTTCATCGACACAGCTTTTGAGATCATTGTTGAATTGAAAAAAGAGTGGTTGGGTGTATTCATAATGAAATAAAAGGATGCCCTGTTGGCTCTTACACAGTGGCTGTAGAAAGGACACCACAAGTAGTTATTGCTGCATAGTTTTGTAATATGTAAATCATATCACGCTACCTCTCTTTGAGTTGGATATTTCAATGCTCTACCATTGTTGACCAGAAGATACAGGTATACACCATTAGGTTTTGCCGGGTTCATGAAAGGTTTTGTTTTTGGCAATGAATAAAAGACTAGTTTTTAAATTACTTGTCATGTAGTCTTGTAGTACTCACTGGCAACAGTTTCCAAATCAACAGGCAAGGGAAAGTACAGAATCGCCTTTTCTTGATCATGCTTGTTAAGATAGGGTTTAACTTTAGCCAGGAGACGAAGCTGGAAAAAGCTAATTTTAACAACAGTGCTGATGTGCTTGTCAAAATTCATGTTGCAATCAAAAGTAACCTTCAAAGTTTTGACAGCTTGTGTTGTTGTCTTTTCAACCATTAAAAAAAACACTATCGCTTTTTCTGACATTTTTGTCACTTTTTCAATGTGGGTGCATTTTTCAGATGTTTTTTCCAAAGATATTTCATATTTCTAATATTGAGATTTGCAGCTTATTTCAAAGGCCCTTTTTTTCTGTGATGAAAAAACTGAAAATGGGTCAAATTTGACCTGAGGACAACATGAGGGTTATGGTATTAAGCCAGAGCTCCCAAACTCAAAGCTGGACCGTTTGGCGTGCATGAAGTACTGAAGATGATAACCTCAGTTTTACCTTTGTTCAAGTTAAAGAAGTATTGTGAAAGCCACAACTTAATACTATCATTACAACTAAGCAGGGAGTTTAGTGCAACACTGTCATTCAGTTTCTTAGGCAAATACCTTTGCAAATAATCTGCATAACAACAAAATTACAGGTTGTGCTTTCTTATAATAGCCCCTTAAGGCAACATATATAAGGAAAACAGGATGGGGCCAAGAATTGAACCCTGGGGTACCCTACAAGAGAGAGGAGCAGCTGACAAGGAGAGGTCACCAGTCATGACACAGAAGCTCCGATTTGCCAAATAACTTTTTCCAAAACCTTAGAAAAGAAAGGCAGATGAGAAACTGGTCTAAAATTGGACAACACTGTGGGGTGAAGATACAAGGCATATTCTTTTCCCAGCTTTCCGAGGTGACAACTAAATGGGTAAGACTTTAAGTTTGCTAATAAGAAATCAGGTCTTTTCTCTTCATGACACTTTCTATTAATGCTTCACTACATTTCAGAGGGAAATATTGTACTTTTTACTCCACTAAATCAATCTGACAACTTTAGAGACTCTTTACTTTCCAAATTCAGACTTTTAAACACAAAGTGCATGTAGTTTGTAAAATATGATTTTTTTTTAATCATAAATTAAACTACCCAACAATATGAATGCCTACCAGTAAAATTGAACTGATTAGATTATCAAAATACTTTGGTTGATAGAATAGTTTTGATAATTTCCAAAATTTGAGGACATGTCTGCATTGAGTAGTTTTACCTCAAACTGATGGTTCGGAATAATTTCACCCTAGGGACCTTTGCACCCCAACCTCAAGCCAAACAACCCGCCAGAAGCTTTTTTTTCACCTGGGTCGAACATTGGGCGAGTTAGCGTTAACAGCAGATTATTTTAGTGCAGGCGCTAATTGAACCAGCTGTGTAGCCTATCTAATAACCCCACTAATAATGCCTGAAATTGTACCAAACTTCTACAGTAGTGCTTCTGCTACAGGCAGCAAGACGAGTATTTAGGGACGTCTACAAATTACAACACCGAAAAGAGATACAAGAAACATATTTATTAATTTAATGATTATATAAGTCAGTGCCTCTAAACTTATCTCAGTTATAACTTTTCTCCTGCAAGTTGTACTACAGCACTTACTTTTAAGAAATAAGTTAAATTAATAAATAGTTTTGTTGCATCTCTTTATGGTGTTGTAATTTGTAGATGTCCCTAAGATCGTTTTACTGCCAGTAGCAGTCGCAACAGAGAGCAGAACCAGTATTTTTGTGATCGACAGTAAGTACATACAAATTACAACAATTCTGTCTTGTAAAAATTATATTTTTGAAAAACACATTAAATGTGTTATGTGATTGTGACTTTCAAATTATTCTGATGACAAAGGTTTTTGTTTGTTAAAAATGAGACAATCTCAGTGAAGTAACCTTGCTTATTCAGTCAACATGCTAATGTGTTGTGTAGAGAAATATAAGAATTACAAAGTAGCCTACCACACATTTTCTAATGTAGATCAATTGTGCAAACCATTTATATTACATACTTTCAAACGCTTCCAATCTAGCCATATCACTCCTAAAAATCTTATAATTTTATATATAATAATAGTCTTGTTTGTCAGGTTGATCACGGGTGATAAATTCTATGAAGTCTAACTTTTGAACATTAAAAGTCAATGTTTTATTTGACTTAGTTTAAGCAGTAGCATTTCCTTGATGCTAGTGAGGCGGATGCAGTTTTCGGCGGGGATGAGAGCAATAGGCAACTTCCAATTGTTGCTGAGGATGTGATGTGGATGCAAATTGGCCACAGGCATGCAAACCTCGGCACAGCCCTAACACAACAACATGTCTGGTTAAGTTGCTAGGCCATACACACAATTAGATGTCAACAACCTTGGCTTGTGCAGAACAACTGTTAAGTTTTAGCTTCTAACATTAAGTGAAGTTGGTGTTCTTGTGTTTCTGTAACCACAATACAGTAAGTGTTCTATTTATATTTTTGTATAGATAATATTTACTAAGTATGTTTACCAACTATTTATGGAGCAATTTGTAAGACATTTTTATTGAGTGGCATGCTCTATATCCCAATTATGTGTAGTCTATAGATTGACAATCTGTTCAAAGTTTAAAGGGCTGGCCATCCACACATGTGAGCATCCACACCTGATTCACATTGCTGAACTATAACAGTGTTTTAGAAACATACTTTAGAGATATAATGGTAATTAAGAAATTATTGGCATCTTAAATATATTGAAATATAAAATTCAAATTGCATGAAAATGATAGATTGTTAAAAAAGATCTGTGAGCGGGACAGGAGAACGGCTTCTCTTTAGAAAGAAGATTTCTAAAAAAAATATATAAAAAGCCACACAAATACATGCATACACATATTCTAAGTAATGGCTATGTGGTCTTAATAAGCATAATGACTCTAGCATCTAAACTATTTACATTAAGATACTTTTACAGTGCAATCTAAAAATAAAGTAGGCCTACAGTTTCCACATAAATAGGACCAAATAACGTAAAACTTTTTGCACTCCTCTTTTTGTCAGGCAGGTAGGATGTGACCAAAGGCAGATCAAGAGTTTCAGAAGGAAACCCGCACACTGACCATTACGCAAGCAAATAGGCTACTTAAAAAATACAAGGCTTTGGTTTTAATTTACCTCAACGTCGTATTTTTTAAATAAAGAATTGCTTGCGTAATGATCAGTGCGCGGGATTCCTTCTAAAACTCGTGAACATATATAAAAGCTACAGTACTTTGATGGAGTCACACACTGCACAAAAGCAGAAACTGGAAGGAACAGCTCACTGCACACAGAACAAGAATCACTCTATGGTAATGGGTTCTAGGTGGTTCAGAAACACCATGTGCCAATCAGAGAACATATGGCTATGCCTAGCCTACAGTTGCTTAGGCGTTTTCAACAATTATTCTTATTACAGTGATACTTGATCATGACCTACAGTTCCAAATATATTACGGATCAAAACTTCCATTTGAACTCAACTTTTGGCTGTTTTTATGCGATATAGGCTATTCTTGTTTTTCAGTTTGATTATTGGTGATAAATGATCTGAAGTCTAATTTTGGAATATTTAGAGTCAATGTTTTATTTGACTCAGTTTAGGCTGTAGCATTTTCTTGCTGCACTTGAGGCATACAGGATACGAAATGCAAAACTCGGCACAGCCCCACCCGAATTAGAAAATCACAATAGGCTAACATCTGATCTGTTAATATCTATGCGTCGCTTGGCTACACACACCTTTAGGTGTCATTCGCCTGGACTTCTGGAGAACGACTATAGCTTCTAACGATAAGTGAAGTTTCAGTTGGTGCTCGTGTGTGTCTGTAGGCTAACCACAAGTAAGTGCTATATTTATATTTTTGTAGAGATGATATTTAGCCTACTAACTATGTTTACAAACTATTTATGGAGCAATTTATAAGCAATTGCGTATTGAGTGACGGGCTACCTCCTTGGATTATGTGTAGCCTGTAGATAGACATTCATCCTCGGGCATGCCGTCCACATGTCTCTCCATCCGCACTATATCCGTCAATATGATCCACATTGCTGAACTATAACGTTCTCTAGCACGGCTTGTTGAATAGTCGATTATGATTAGTCAATCACGTCATTCTACTGTTGGTAAGTATAACAGAGTCTTGCAGTCATGAGAGACTCTGGTCGGACCATTTTTAAAAGAATAAAGTCGTTAATTGAAATAGCCTATATGTGCTTATACGGAGCTGAACAGTGGATCACAAAGAGGGAGAGAAGGAGGAGGAAACGGGGATCGCTGAAAGCGCTAATGGCAACAGTGCAAACAGCTGAGTGAGCTCCATGTTGCACTCAATCCCCGGGGCGACCCGGCCCTCCCGAGGTTATTATCAGCGGGTAACCGGGACGACCGGGCGCGATCTTGCGTTTCCTAGGATGGCAAAGGCATGTCCCGCCCTGTTCTGCCTTTTAACTTGCTACTTGACCAATCCAACAACAAAGGCAACGTTTAGGCCCTACTAGCTGTCCCTGAAAACGCCGACACTGCTGCGTTTGGCAACAGTGGCGCACAGATCTCCAGAGAGCCGTGGAGAGACTGGTGGGTGTAAGATCCGTGCAGAGCACCGGAACAAAAACACCAGCAGTAGGCCTAGTGACCTCTAACACAAGATTCACTCCAAACACCATAGAGGGGACTATCTGAAAAATCAACACCTGGATGCCATGCACTGTTCTAAAGTAATTTGCTCTTGATATTCAGAAACGTTATATATCAGTCTAACATGAGAACACGTTTCAACCAAAAAAGTAAAAAGAAAAACCTAAACCTCAATATTTATTTAATGCAACTTTGAGAAGTAGGCTTATGTTTAATTATGTTATTATGCACAGAACAGTGGAGAGAAAATGTACAGTTTACGTTGATACCTAAACCAAAGTCCTGTACTAAAGCTTGCTTGTGGTAGGCCTATATTTATAAAGATCTTCTATACTAAACCGTCTCTGGTAGGCCTATGTAGCAAACACATGTTCCCTCAGGGGAAAGTTGTCTCTTTCAGGCCAATCGTCCCATTGACAACATAATGATACAAGTCTTTTTGTAGGAATATGCAAACATCCAAGAAAAATTAGGAAGGAAGGAAAAAGGGAGTCTTGGAAAAGGATTTGAAATTATGAAGGGAAGACCAAGAATGGCATGACACCACCCGAAGCCAAACACTTTAACATCAGTTACAGAACCCTCAAACTCAAAGCCTTCGTCTGTGATATATGTTCTTGTTTGTCGAAAGATATAAAGTGACAATTTCCCACACATAGTGTAACACCTTACTTTAGCCTATGAGGGGGCAACTTGTCATACACATCTTAACCATTCATTACTAAAGTGAGATTTAAAAATACAAATTCTACCCATTTGTACACAATCATTAATTATTTATATTTCATTTGGAAAGTTTGTGACTATGATGTAATTAGACCGAGAAATTGAAGTGACAACAGAAAAAGTGTGACAAGAAGCCCTGCAGTTCCCTACTAAAGTTCAATACCTTCCTGAAAAATACACAGGGCAGGTAGCTTGAGGATTGTGGCCCCACGGAGTGGAAAAGTTAAGCCACGCAAAGCATTGTTTATTTTTGTAATTATGTAAAGTTGTAAGTCCCACTTGTTGAGTTCATGTTTATTCCCCTTTCCTTCTGAACCACACGCACTTCTAAAAGTAGTGGAAATAGTGCCTGTGACTCTGTATATATTTTATTGTACTGTATATTCCAAGGATATTCCCTTCCTCATGTGTCCTGAATAGACACATTATATTAGTGAATAATTTCCCTAATCACCAAGAGCCCCGACACAAAATCAGTGAGTGACATTGGTATCTATCGGTTAGAACAACAGGTCCCAAGATGTTGAAAGACAGGCTCCTGTTGTTACAGCGGGACCGGAGAACAGCTTTGTGTGTATAGGGGTGTCAGAAACCGGGTCACACAGCAACAACATGACCTAACACATTTAGTAGATGTTATCATAAATAGATGTATGTATTAGTAATAAGTTAAATAAATTGACATTTAAAATTAAAATGCACGTGCAGAAGGAAAGATAAATAAAATAAACTGTGGTAAAAGCAAGCTTCTTGTAAACACAATATGAAGACAACTTGTGGGTTGTGTCTTTATTGATGCTATCACTGGAGCCTATACCACTATATTATCTGTATTGTAAACAAACACATACTGCACAATAAGGTAAAGTTTCCTATATTGCGTCAGATTTTTTTTTATGCTCAGCGTCACCCACAAGATGCTACTCCTAATCCAAAACAATTTCATTCATTCTTTCACAGCTTGAGAGAAGCGAGCAGGTGCCAAGCTCAATCAGGTAAAGGATGTTACACCTTTATTCTAACAGTTAAATGAACATTTAAAGAAAAGTGAATTTACAAGAGTAAGATAAGTCGGGTTTCTGAGACAAAAATGATTGATTTTTACATTCACTGTAACACAGCCGCATGGGTCTTTCTAAACTAAAGTTACCAGTTGGATTGTTAAATATATTTAAATATATTAATATCTTAAATATATTGAAATATAAAATTCAAATTGTATAAAAATGACAGAGAGTTGAAAGAGATCTATGTTTTAATTTTTCTAAAGACACTGTGATTTTCTGTAGAATATGATTTAAGTAATTTGGTTTCTGTCTGAAAGTTGGAGCATTATTTTGTTCATCATGTCAAGCCCTGTTAAAATATTCCTATGTCTTAGAAGCTATTGTTGCATTTCATGGTCTTCAATGTGGATTACATTGACTATAAAGTCACTATTATCTTAAAAATGCATAGAAACTATGAGTTACTGCTTGAATTGTTGAACCAATGCCCCAGGCTTTGGTTACATTTTATTTTTGCCAAATCGGTGTGCACAACCTTTTTCAGAGGTTTTTTAAAATAACGGGGAAGAGATTGTTTTTTCCATTGGCTCCACTTTAGGTGGTAATGTGTTTGTTAACACATTAATAGCAAATGAAATTCCATGAGTGAAAGCTAATTGACTGCACATACTGTATGCACAAATGCAGCAATCTATTAGAATAATATTTGAACAGGTTGTAACTGGTAGAAATAAAAAAGATGGAAGGTTTGAATTCAAAGACACTTCTCATTTTCTCATGAACATGTTTTGCAACAAAGTGCTCCAAAGTCTAGTCAGAAGATCTGAAGGAGATCAAATACCTCATAAATCATACCATAAGATATGAACTCTCTGTAATCTTTTGACCAGTTTATCTTTTTTACTGAGCTCTGATTTCTGTGTTAACAGCGTTATTGTTCACTGTGTGTGGCTATATTCTAACATTCGATGGCAGAACAACCCATGACCGAGTGGAGCAGTGGTCTCTTTGACTGCTTTGAAGACGTGGCAACTTGTGAGAAGCAATATCACAACTTAACAAAATTGTATACGTAAATATTTGGCTTAAAGATCTTCTTTAGTAAGACAACTCTGTTGGTGTATTTCCGTGTTTTTCAGGTTGCTATGGTTTTTGGTGCTGCCCTTGCCTTGCCATCACAGTTTCAGAAAGATTTGGAGAGAGCCGTTGTCTCCCATTATGTGACATATGCACCCCCGCCATTACTGCATGTTGTGGGATACCTCTGTGTGTGGTGCCTCCTGCCGTCCTGTCTCTAAGGGCTGCCATGCGAAACAAATATGGTATCAAGGTATGATGCATGTAAAGCTGATGTAGACTGGATTTCAAACACATGCTTTGTGAAGGTGAATCCATGTTGAATTTAAAACATGTTCTTTTTCTTTGGCTCTCTGCAGGGTTCTCTCTGTAAGGACATTGCAGCTGCCTGTTGCTGCGAGACGTGCGCCTGGTGTCAGATGCATCGTGAGTTAAAACATCGCAAAAAAACTCCCACTGTCATCGTCATGCAAAATCAAGTCAATGTCCAAATGCAGCCTGCTCCAGGGATGATGATTCCTGGATACCCGCCCCAAGCTGGTTTTGCGAACCAACCAGGAGTCTTTGTGATGTCATCCTGAGCTCTGTGGCTTCTTGTTTGTGTGTTGTTGTCTTCTTAAGGAAATATTATGCAGTTCAGATCCTGCTAGTGACAAAGTGTAAGTCTATGTTTATGAGGTAAAACCAAAGTAGTAATCACAGTGATTTGTTTCCCTCGGCATCAGAGTATGCTGAATCAGTTTCAGTCTAATGATATAAAGGGCGTTTATTGTTCCAAATCCCTTAATTTTAGTTTTTGTTTATTGACAGCTACTATGGGCATCTGGTCAAGGACAAATGTGACATTTTTAGTCTTTTTAAAATCTTTATTTATAATTAAAGAAATAATAAAGTTGTATTAGGATAGGAACTACAGTAATACTTGGCAACATCACAGTGCAGTTTGTCCTATAGCCCAAGAGAGGGCCCTAACGTCATGTGACCACAAATTAAGTTATCGATCCATTGCAATCCCTCTCTTTAGTAAAATAAAACTCTTTGACAAAACTGCTACTAAAGATTTTGGCACCAGAATAGACAAAAAAAATGATAAAAAGCCACACAAATACATGCATACATGATTCTAAGCCATGTGGTCTTAATAAGCATAATAAACAGCTAGAATATAAACTGTGTTAAGAGATTATCAACATGCAATCTAAAAATTAAATAAATTCAGTTTATACATAAATAAATATAGAAGGTGGTTCAGACAGAAACACAATGAGCCAATTAGAGAACATATATACTGTATATGCCCTTGCTTGGGCTGTTTCAACAATTGTAGACTAATTACAGTGATACTTGATCATACAGTTCCAATATACAGTGTATATATACATATATAATATACATATATAAAGTATATATTAAAAAAATTCATTTATATCAATAATCCTTGACAATTTTAATTTTAGTCTTAAGTTTCCCTGTTTATTGAAGATAAAGTAATTCCTTTTTTTTGCATTCTTTTCCTAAACCTTCCATTTTTTTAAAGTTGGATTCACCGAACTTCTTAATTGCATCAAAATCACTTGTTTCAGCCTGATGAATGCCACCTGTTCTGTTTGTGGGCAAGTTCTATTCACAAAAAGGTTACCAAAGAATAGATAAATAATAAATCAAAGAATTTCAAACTGCAGAGATTTCTTAAATATGAAAGAAAGCTTGTCCACCAAGAAGTTTGCAAAACAAAGGGCACAAAAAAATAAATAATTTAGGCACGTGTATGAAGTCACTATATAAAGTCACTTGAAGTTGTAGTGGGCGCTTTGTTTTGGTGTTGTTTGGCAAAAATGTCATAGTCATATGGTAATTGAAGTGTTCTGAGAGAAAACTTGACTTGTGCATCTCCTCTTGGCTCTGTTTTAGGCTTTAGAAAATCTATCATGTTATGCCAATCATAAGTCCTTTCAGAGAGAGAGCCTTCCTCCAGTCTGTTCTCTGACTGAGAATTTGTTTGTTTTGAGTGATGTGAAAGCTCCTGTGTTCTTGCTAACTTCAATTGGATACTTCAGAAATCCATCCACCTTTAAATTGTTATTTTAACGTATATTATACATAGTCTTATAAGTGCTGTTTTCTAACCTATTGTAAGAAATCAAAATTTTTCATCTTGTAATATGTTATGGTTGAAATAAGAAAATTATAATAAAATTCTTATTTTTAACTTTTTTAGTAAACTTTTCTTTACAGACACTACAAAGGAGTGCAATTTCATATGCAAATCTAATAATGTTAGTGAGTTTTAGATTACTGTATAACATTATTAAGGTAAGGCAAGGTAGCTTTATTTCTATAGCACATTTCAGCAACAGGGCAATTCAAAGTGTTTTACACAAAAAACGTTAAAAAAAATAAAAACAAAACTCAATAAAAGTTACAGTGCAGTATAAGAAATTAAACACTAAAGAAATTAACAATTTAAAAAAAGGCAACATCAAAAAGAAACGTCTTCAGCCTTGATTTAAAAGAACAGAGTAGCGGGTCTGCAGTTTTCTGGAAGTGTGTTCCAGATATGAGGAGCATAGAAACTGAACGTTGCTTCCCCCTGTTTAGTTCTGACTCTGGGGACAGAGAGTAGACCTGTCCCAGACAACCTAAGAGGTCTGGGTGGTTCTGCTACATAGTGTAGCAGAAGATCAGAAATGTTTTTGGCCCTGAACAGTTTAGTGATGTTTAAACTATCAAAAGTACTTTGAAATCAACTTTTTGAGGCACAGGAAGCCAGTGTAAAGACTTCAGAACTGGACTGATGGGTTCCAGTCTCTTGGTCTTAGTAAGGACTCAAGCAGTACCATTCTGAATTAGCTGCAGCTGTCATGGTACAGCATGAAGGAGGACCCAAACGCAGAGTAAGTAAGCGAAGGCAGGATAATTTATTGTCCAAAACAACGAACAGAACACACCAGGGAACAGACAGTTCAAAACTCCAAGGACAAATGCAGAAAAACTCCTAAACACAAAATCCACAGGGGTCCAGGGAGAAAAAGGGGGAGGAACAGACAGGACAAGGAACAGGCAGTGGAGACCACAGGTTAGCTGGTTGCAGGAACAGGAACTCACAGGAAGCCGGGGAACAAGCAGGCAAACTAACCAGAATTATCTGACAAGAGACAAAGGGAACACGGGTTAAATACAAGAGGTAACGAGGTAATGGGGACCAGGTGAGACGTCAGGTGAATCACATTAGGGCTGGGAAGGACAATCAGACAAGCACAAAGCAAAGCTAGACAAGATTAGACAAGCCAGGAAACTACACTATCAAAATAAATCAGGAAGTAGAACAAACAGACACAGGGGAACACAAGACAGGACCAGCAACACAAGACCACGGAGAAAACTGAGACAAGAACACAAGGAGGCCAAAGAAAGGGAAAAATAATCCCAAACAAAAACCCCAAACCCCAGCGGCAGCTGTCTGATTGATTTTTCAGGGAGACCTGTAAAGACACCGTTACAGTAGTCAAGTCTACCTCAGATGAAAGCATGGACATGTTTTTCCAAATCCTGTTGACACATAAGTAATTTAACCCTTGACATATTCTTAAGGTGATAATAGGCTGACTTTGTAATTGTCTTAATGTGGCTCTTAAAATTCAGGTCAGAGTCAATGACTACACCAAGATTTCTGGCTTTGTCTGTTGTTTTTAACATTGATGTTTGAAGCTGGGCGCAGACTTTTAATTGTTCCTCTTTTGCTCCAAAAACAACCTAATATCACTAGTATCACTCTTCAATCAGTGATAACAAGACGTCCCAAGATGTTTATGAAGAGGCTCATGTTGCTACCGACAAGAGAACATTTTTGTGTGCAAGAGGCCTCCACTGTCAATAAATGTCAGAATCACTTCTCGCCAGATGGATCTTTTTATCTTGTTGACTTTTCCTGTCATTTCTTCTCAATCCTGGGTAACACCCTCCAGGGTCTTTAGGGAAAAGCAAAAGTCAGATGTAAAAATGCTTTAACAGTTTATCTTCTCTTAACTGAGCAGTTGAACAACAAGGGCTTGATAATAACTGTAATTAAACATACAAAATTGGGAACTTTCCTTTTTGGTTAATTTCAGCCAAGTGTGTTTCTGTGTTTAAATGAAAAGACGTAACATTGAATTGAATCTAAATAATAATACGACAGACGTTATATTCTTAGCATGTAGGGCTACTGAAGTTTCATTTTCATTGCTTTGTGTCAGTGGATTCAGGTTTTACAGCATTTTTGTGTTATCAGATTTTTGTGTTTTGTCTGTCATAAACAAGAAGCCATTCCTATCCAACACTTTCCAAAAGACTGATTCGTTTTAAGACTTCAGAGTTAACAGGGTGTCCAACTCGATCAGGTAAGACCTTTAAAGTTAGCTAATACGACTTATTCATCCTGTTCATCTTTAAACAGTTGTGTGACTATTGAATGACATGGTGTAAAAATGATGAATGAAATGAAACCTCTAAAATGAAGAGAATTGGGGTGTCAGATCAAAATGATTGACTCTCACTTTTTATTAGCCAAATTTAACATTTTTTAACAAATGTATTAACTCTAATAGGACTCTTACTGGTTAACAAAAATTGGTCACTGATATGGGGTGTCTAGTTAGGACACGGAAGGCAGCGATGTCCTTTGAAATGTTTAGTATATCCTTAAACATACACAGCCACACATGCATTCCTTAGTATTTGTAACAGTGAAGATGTGATTCTAAAGGAGGGAAGTAAACCTAAATCTTATCCAACATAAACCTCACAATTGAGATTTCAGTATTGATAAATGTTTAAATAAGCAATGCTAAAAATGTACTAGTAAAGACTTAAACTACAATAAGAATGCCGTTTCACGGGCTAGACATATAACATGTCTCAGTGTTTAGCACTTCTGCCTCACAGCAAGTTGGCATTGCAGAGTTCAATCACCGGTCTGGACAGGATACAATAAGACATGAGCTTTCTGCAATCTTTTACAGTTTTTTGCTGAGCTCTGATTTCTGTGCGTTAACAGGTTCATTGTTCACTCTTTGTGGTTGATGTAGTCCAACATCAGATGGCACCACAACCCTTCAAAAACTGGAGCAGTGGTCTCTGTGACTGCTTTGAAAACGCGAATACTTGTAAGAATTAAGACCACAACTTAAGAAAAAAAATAGTTTTGAAAGGTTTGTTAGTAAGACAACTCTGTCGGTAAATCTCTGTGTTTTTCAGGTTGCTATGGTTTCTGGTGCTGCCCTTGCCTTGCCTGCACAGTTTCAGAAAGATTTGGAGAGAGCCGTTGTCTACCATTATGTGACATAGTCGGCCCAGCCATTATGGCCTTCTTTGGGGTACCTATGTGTGCGGCGCCTCCCGCAGCCCTGGCCTTAAGGGCTGCCATTCGAAATAGATATGGTATTGAGGTATGATGCTTTTAAAGCTGAAATGGATGGATGGATTACACATGAAAACTTTAATAAAAGTAATGCGATGTCAAATTAACAACACATTTGTTTTTGGTTCTCTGCAGGGTTCTCTCTGCAGGGACATCGTCATTTCCTGTTTCTGCTGGTGGTGCAGCTGGTGTCAGATGCATCGTGAGTTAAAAAATTGCGAAACCGCTCCTATTGTTGTTAATGTGCACCACCAAAATGTTACAAACGTGAATGTGCACCAGCCTGCTCCAGTGATGATGGCTCCTATAAACCCTGCTCCAATGATGGCGGCTCCTGAATGCCCTGCTCCAGGGATGATGGTTCCTCAATACCCGGCTCCAATTGGTCCTGAAAACCCTGCCCAAATGATGATGCCTCCTGCATACCAGTTAGTGGAAACCAAAAATTGAGAGCATGATGATGGTGACTTTTAGTTTCTTAACCCTCACAGGTCTAATCCATCTTTTCTAATATTTAAGTTGCTTGGTCTCCTTGTGTAATAATGCTTGTATATACACACTATTCTGCTGATCTTGAGATTTAGTTGCTATTAAGTGCCTGAGGTGGTGCTGTTTAAGTTTTTTTTTTTCGGTGGCCTCAATCCTATGATAAAAATGTATTGAAATCTCACAGAGAACCTGTTGGCTTTTAAAAATTGATATCCCGAGCCTTGGCAATCAGGGGAAACCAAAATAAACTCTTTAACAAACAAAGATGTATGAGTTTTTCCCAGAAAAGTCCACACAGTTTTATCCAAGTTCAAATTTGACATCAATAGACTAAATCACACTAATTTCAGCCTTCAGGCATAATTCTGGCCTGTTTAGAAGGCTTTGCACATACTCATAGAACTGGAGTTGTATCAACATAACTGCAATTTTCCAATACACCTGTCACTCCCCGATGTAAATCGTGTGCAGATTTGCATAGATTAAAATGGTTTCTGGCATAACGTGTAATACTGAAATTTGTGAAATCCATGAAATAATAAACGTTTCTCATTACAAACAATAACAGAAGATGGGAATCATTTTAAAAAGGTTTTAGCTACATATAGCTATGTTTCCATCCACACGTTTTTTTCGAATTAAGTAAAAAAACGTAAACAAACAGTAAAATTTGATGGACTTTTTTAATTTAATTTACGAGCAAAATATAATGGCTATTTTAGGTGGCAAAACTCTAACAAATTACATAATTTATCAGGAAGTCGCAAAAGAAATGGGCTACAAAGGTTACGACAAGCAGTTGGACGTCCTCCGGAGGAAATGGAAGGCGCTCAAACAGCAAGACGTGTCTCAAAAAAAGAGTTGTCTCGCAGCAGTGCCGGAGGGAAATAAAAGCCAAGTTGCATCTGCATCACGATAGCGATGTGTTGATAGTGTCGTTTTCTTATTATAGCTTGATATGTCGCTATCAGCAAACGCTATCCATGCTTACTGAATTGACATTACACAAGTCTCTCGTTAGCATCTTGTATGCTACTTGTTGCAAAGTGACGCAGTGACCAATTAAAAAAGACAGATACCAGTAATCCCATAAGGATGGCTGGTACCACAAAGCACTGAACCTCGGGTCAATCAGATGTAAAATAACAGAGTTACAAGAAGAATTCAGGCGACCAATGCACTTATACATCCGATTCCTCAGTAAATCTGAGAAAGTAGTAACTCCTGCTTAACAGAACAATTCACTTGCGCCACACCACCTTGGTTTTCTGAATATAATGTGCAGGCAATCATTATGAGCGACCCGCAGCTTATTGAAGCTTGACTTTTTGAATTTGATCCACAAGGGGGCGGTGTAAAAAGCAGTACATTACGCTTTAAAGAGGTTAATCCTGACAACATCAGAACACCAGGAGGTGTTCCTGGCAAGCATGTTAGCCTATTTTAATAACATGCAACGCTGCCTATACATGTCATCATCGTTTAAAATTTGATCTGTTAAGATGTCACCCAAATACTTAATTTTACAACCAATAGTTAGCACTTGCCCTGCCAGAGGGAAAGATGGAAAAATAAGGTCCTTATCCTCTTTCACTCTACAGATCATAACCAAACTCTTTTTGGCATTATATTTCACATCAAATTCAACACCATGATTGGAAAATATATTCAACAACTCCTGAAACCCTGCACCACTGGAATACCAAAAAGCCAAGATTCTAATTTTACTATTTTGTACTCCTTGTGGTGGTAAACTCGGTCCAAAGCTTTGGGGGCATCAATAAAACCAATAAAAACAGAGGATTTTTGTCTGGCCTTGAAACCAAACTGGTCATCTGAACTATACAAATAAACAAACAACCTATCTAATAAAATTTCCAGGACTTTTGATAATACACTAGCTAAAGCAATAGGTTTATCACTATCGACATTCCCCACCTTTCCCGCTTTGCCCTAAATTATATTATATACTGAAGAAACCCACCCACCTTTAAATTGTGACCTTACTATACATAGTCTTATAAGTGCTATTTTGTAACTTATTGTTAGAAATTGTTTTAATTTTTCATCTTGTAATGTGTCATGGTTGAAAAAGAAAATGATAATAAAATTCTCATTATTTCAAATCTTTGTGAAATGGGTTTATTTTAAACAGACACTACAAAAGTCCAAAGTCATTGCATTTCTATATACCAATCTAGTAATGTTAGTAACTTACACATTAATGACCAACACTAGTATCACTCTTCTATCAGTGATGACAAGAGGACCCAATACATTTATGAAGAGGCTCATGTTGCTACTGGCAAGAGAACAGTTTTTTGTTAATAAGGCCTCAACTGTTATTGAACAGGTGATGGGTTGGTAAATATGGTAGGACTGTATTAGGAATAATTATTATAATGGGTGTAAAACTGGGGTGTGTCGGTCAGAACACAAAGGGAGTCGATCCAATTCAATCCAGACCAGAACTTTACTTGAGGTGTTGAATAATTTACACAGCACAGCACAATAGGGTACACTGTTTGGCAAGTAATGGCTATATGTGTACATAGCTATCTATGTGTAGATGATTAGGAATATATTTGTCTTCATGCGTGTTTGTTTTTATGTGTGTGTGTGTGTGGTCTGAAATAAACAAGAACAAACAAGAAATAACATGAATGTCATTTTGTCATTTTCAAATTAGCTGCATCATTTACATTAAAACAGACTAAACTGAACTATAGTGACTAATTCTAATGGCACAACAGTATCTACCAGTGCAATTAACCAAATGAATAAAATTAGCAATGACGCACACATCGCACACACAGCTGTTGTCTCCCTCTCGCTGAGCTGGGCATCTATCTTAAGGTGACGACGACTGGAAATGTCAGAAACACTTCTCGCCTGATGGATGTTTTTATGCTATGTTTTTTTTGTCAAGTTCTTGTCACCAGGAGTTTAATCCTGGGTAACACTTTGCAGTGTCTTTTTGGAGAGAGCCAAAGTCAGATGCTTTAAAATTTCCCACAGAAAAGCTTTAATGACTTCAATGTACAATACTCCTGAAATGCTTCAGGTTGAAAGTGCTTTATTAGTTTATCTTCTTTTAACTAAGTAGTGGAGGAACAATGATGATGATAACTTTCCTAGAATCAAACATAAAAATATGTGGAAATTTCCTTGAGTGAATACATTCAGGTTTTACAGCATAGTTTTGTATTAAGCAGTTGATGACACGCAGGATGCTATTCTCGTCTAAGAAATTATAAAAGACTTCCTACTCGTTTTACAGCTTCAGAGTCACCAGGTTGTCTAACTCCATCAGGTAAGAACTTTAAAGTTAGCTAATACGAATTCTTTGTCCTGTTCATCTTTAAACAGTTATGTGACAATTTAATGAACATAATGTAAAAGTGAACCTATAAAATGAAGAGAAGTAGGGTTTCTAAAAGATAGATTGTCACGTTCTTTGTGTTGCACATGTTGCACAACAGTTTTTGTCAATACGCATTAACCTTGCCAAAAAAACAGGCATCCTCTAAATACCACCTGTAAGATTGTTTTAGGAGCACACTGTGTGACTTACTAGTGGGATATACTGTTGGATATGTATATATATAAAAAGTCAGAGTATAGTATGTCTTAAAAATGTCATAAAAAAGTAAAAGTATAGGATGTCATAAAAAAGTCATAAAAGATAAACTATGGTTTACCATAAACGTCATGCTATGGTATGCCATAAATGATCATAGTATAGTATGTAATGAAAAAGTCATAAAAGACAGTATAAAATGTCATCAAAGTCATAGTATATTATGTCATAGAAAGTCATAAAAGTCGTAGTGTAGTATGTCGAAAAATACCCATTGAAAAGTCTTAGTATGTAATGTCAAAGAACAGTCATAAAAAGTCATTGTATGTTATATAAAAAGAATCAAAAGATACTGTGTGAAAATTTGTAATAACAGTCATGGTATAGTATGTCAAAAAAGCTGTAGTATGGTATGTTGAAACAAGTTATTAAAAAAGTCATAGCATTTTTTCTCAAAAACAAAGTCATAGTATAGTATGTCGAAAAAAGCCATTGAAAAGTGATAAAAAAAGACATAGTATAGTATGTCAAAAAAAGAAATGGTATATAATGTTTAAAAAATCATAGTATAGTATATTTTAAAAGAAAGTTGTGGAACATACTGAATATGTCAGAAATCGTGATAATAAATTCATAGTATGTTACACTGGGGTTTGAAAGTTTGGGCTTTTTGGGGAAGCCAAAAAAAGGTAAAAAAAATCTCCAAAAGGCATCAAATGACAGATTAGAAATTCATATAGTATGTCACAAAAAAGTTAGATTTTATTTACATCATTTACACTTTCAAAATAACAGAAAACTAAAAAATGGCAACTGCAAAAGTTTGGGCAACCTGCAGAGTTTATAGCATGCACCGCCCCCTTTGGAAAGCTGAGACCTGACAGTGTCATGGATTGTTCTCAATCTTAAGGTTTAAAATGCCCAGACTAATCTGACCTCGCCCCAACAATCAGCACCATGGTTCTTCTAAGCAGTTGTCTAGAAAACTGAAACTGAAACTGGTTGACGCTCACAAAGAAGGAGAAGGCTATAAGAAGATAGCAAATCGTTTTCAGATGCCAATATCCTCTGTTTGGAATCTAATTAAGAAAAGGCTGTCATCAGGAACAGTGGAAGTTAAAGCAAGATCTGGAAGACCAAGAAAAATATCAGAAAGAACAGCTTGCAAGATTGTAAGAAAAGCAAGTCCAAACTAACGTTTGACTGCACGATCCATCCAGAAAGACCTGGCAGACACTGGAGTTGTGGTACACCATTCCACTATAAAGAGATACTTGGACAGATATGGTCTTCATGGAAGAGTCATCAGAAGAAAACCTCTTCCACGTCCTCACCTCAAAAATCAGAGTTTGAAGTTTGCAAGTGAACGTATGGACAAGCCTGATGCATGTGGAAACAAGTTCTGTGGACCGATGAGATTAAAGTACAACTTTTTGGCCGGAATGAGCAAAGGTGCGTTTGGAGAAGAAAGGGCACAGAATTGAATGAAAAGAAACTCTGTCCAACTGTTAAGCCTGGGGGTGGATCAATCATGCTTTGGGGTTGTGTTGCAGCCAGTGGCACAGGGAACATTTCACGAGTAGAAGGAAAAATGGATTCAATAAAATGTCAGTAAATTTTGGACGCTAACTTGATGCCATCTGTGAAAAAGCTGAAGTTAAAAAGAGGATGGCATGGTATATGTGTTGAAAAAAGTGACAAAGTAATGGTCCAGGTTATTAAGTTACACATGCTGTCCAACCTTAGCAGCTCTACTTTTAAGCCTCTGTGAGCTTTAGTTAATTTTAGTCAAACAGAAAAGGGAAAGATATGACATGGGGTATACAACATGTGTTACAATAGGCGTTCTCCTTCTAGTATAGTGTTTTTAAAAGAATCACAGTATAGAATATAAAAAGTAATGGTATTTATGTCAGAAAAAGTGATAAAGTTGTATGTTGAAAATGTGAGCAAAAAAGTCAGGCTATAGTACATTGAAAAAAGTCATAAAAAAGTCAAAGTGTATTATATCAAAAGTCTGAGTAAAGTATGTGAAAAAGGTGATACAAATATAATAGTATAATATGTCCAAAAAAGTGATAAGAAAAGTCCCAGCATGTTAAAAGAAGGGATAGAAGAGTCACAGTATGTATGTCCACCTCACAGCTGTGGCATATCAAGATGCATAGTTATTGCATGTGAGTGCCTTAGGCTGGCCACAATTAAAGGCCACTGTGCTGTTTTACTGTACAGGGGGCATCCGAAAACAGTATCTGGTGTTAGGGTTAGGGATTGGCCAGCTCAATCAGCATCGATTGATATGCCACGTGAGGTGGATCGATTATCTCGTCAAAGGAGTGCTCACTAACACAGATTTAGAGAATTTGTAAACAACATTTGAGAGAAATAGGCCTTTTGTGTACATGGAAAAAGTCTTATACCATTGAGTTCAGCGCATGAAAAATGGGGGCAAAAACAAAAGATGTGTTTATAATTTTGTTCAGTGTATGTCAAAAAACTGATGTCAAAGTCATATTTAATTTGTTAAAAAAAGTGACAAAAAAGTAATGCTATAGTATACACAAAAAGTCATAGATGTCAAAACATGTCGGAAAAGTGATTAAAAAAGTCATGGTGTAGTACGTCAAAAGTGATAGTATAGCATATCGAGAAAAGTGATAACAAACTTATAGTGTGGCATGTCTAAGTATAGTATATGGAAAAAGTGATAAAAGTATAAAGTATAGAACGTTAAGATCAATCATAGTGGTAGTAGTATATAAAAAAAATCAATAAAAGTCATACAATAGTATCATAAATCATAAAAAGTAATAAATAAAAAAAGCAACAAAAGGGATAAAAAATAGTATTATAGCATTGAAAATTCTGTTGCTTTTGTCCAGATAATAAGATATGAGCTATCTGTAATCTTTTTGCTAGAGTTTGAGTTATTTGCTGAGCTCTGATTTCTGTGTGTTAACAGGTTCATTGTTCACAGTGTGTGGCTGAAGTAGTCCAACATCCGATGGAATCACAACCCTTAACGGACTGGAGCAGTGGTCTCTGGGACTGCTTTGAAAACGCAAGTACTTGTAAGAATCAAGACCCAACCTTTTGAATTTCTTTTTATTGAAGTGGACACATTATGCTTTTCTGTATTTTCTGAAATATCTACAATGTTATAATGTTGGATTTTCATGTTAAACATTGCATAAACTTAGGTAAACACATTTACATATTTATTTATTGTTTAAATTCTCCCCAATTTTGGGTTGCATTACTGCTGAAATCTGTCTAAATCTGTGTTAGTGAGCACTTCTCCTTTGCCGAGAAAATCCATCCACCTCCCAGGTGTGGCATATCAAGATGCTTATTAGAAAGCATTAATATTGCGGAAGGTATTGGGGTAGGTTGTGGTAAAAAAAATGACTATTCCATTCACAGGCAACAGCTCTGGTGGACATTCCTGCAGTCAGCATGCCAATTGCACGCCCCCTCAAAACTTGACATCTGTGGCATTGTGCTGTGTAATAAAACTGCATATTTTAGAGTGGCCTGCCATTATCCAGCAACTTCTTCTTTTTTTTTACTGACTTGTTGTTTTTTTAACATTAAAGCATTTAAACATGTTCTAGTAAAAAAAACACAATAAAAGTATGAACCTAAAAATACTTTGTAATAGTTCCCCTTTAAAGGTCTTGTTTAGTATAACAACTCTGTTGGTGTGTCATGGTTTTCAGGTTGCTATGGTTTCTGGTGCTGCCCTTGCCTTGCTTGCACAGTTTCAGGAAGATTTGGAGAGAACAATTGTCTCCCATTGTGTGACATATTCAGCCCTGCCATATTAGCAGCATTGGGGATACCTTTGTGTGCGGCTCCTCCTGCAGGCCTGTCCTTGAGGGCTGCCATGCGAAATAAATATGGTATCAAGGTATGATGCTTTAAAGGGGATTAATACTGGATTTCACATGAAAACTTTAATAAAAGGGATGCAATGTTTAACTTACAACATTTCTTCGATCCTCTGCAGGGTTCTCTCTGTAAGGACATCGCAGTTTCCTGTTTCTGCGGGTGGTGCAACTGGTGTCAGATGCATCGTGAGTTGAGACATCGTAACAAAACTCCCACCATTGTCAATGTGCACCATCAAAATGTTACAAACGTGAACGTGCAGCAGCCTCCAATGATGATGGCTCCTGGATACCAATATCAGTGAATACCAAAGACAGAGTATGATGATGAAGAACTTTAAGTTTCTTAATAATCATGACAATTAGAATCTAGTAATTGTTTACCATCAAGTCAAATTCTTTTCTGAAGTTTCTGTTTGAAAAAGGTGTGACCTTTTGCACCCTTTAACTGTGCTAGGGGTCACACAAACTGTAACATATGTATTTTGCTGTTGCCAACTGTGTGATTACGTAATGGTGAAAATACCCTGAATTCCAGAAGGGAGGGTGTTTTCTTGACTATGACTACAAATATGAGTTGATGTGAACTCTTTATTGTGGCTTCTTATCTCGCTCCGCTCTGCTCTTCTTACCCACTTACCATTTCTTTTCAATTCTGTGTTTTTTTTACAATTTTTGCTTTTAGGGCAGGATGGGAAAAGATTATTACTGTATTTTGTACTTGCTTTTGATTATTCACTAAAAGAATAAAACTACCTAAGCTTGTTGTGAGCTAGGGGACCAAACAAATTAGTACTCCTTTATTTAAGTCATTTAATTTCTCTCTCTCACAGCTCAGCCATTCGAGGGCAGAGGTTTCCTAATATTTGGGGTGGTTCAGAAGATGACGATGAAGTCTAACTGTTGAGAAAATTGGTTAATGCCACAAAATCCCTAGTACGACCCACTTAACAAAAATGCATATAAAAAAACATTTACAAGAGTGAAAATTTAAAAAACAAAACTTTGATAAAGTTGATTAACGCCATTTTCAATCTGCCAGTTTTTTTCAAAAAAACACATAAACACAAAGAATCCACATTTAGAAATCTTACGTTTTATTTTGTTATTTGGTGTCTTTGTTCTTGACCACTAGAAACATGCATATTTCTCATCATGTCTTTTTCAAGGGGAAATTCAGTCTTCTTGGGTTGAAAAGAGAATTTAGGATATTAAATGTCCCAAGATTTGCAGGTTGTTACAATCCTTTTACTTTCTTTTCTGTTAAAAACTGTTTCCTGAATGACGAACCCTTCACCAGAACAATGAAGCTGGGAGTACCTGCCTTGACAAAAAACCTGTTTGACAAACCATACAGGAAAGAAGCGTCAAGGAAGTTAATGTAAAAACAACACCGCAGAAATATATTCAGACAATTTCCTCTAATAAAATTTTTTTAACTGTACTTGATTACAGAAGCTGTGATTTGATTGATTGATTGCTTTTGTGGACAGGTGTCTTTTATCCAGGTAACAAACTGAGATTAGGAGCACTTTCTTTAAGAGCGTGCTCCTATTCTCAGCTTGTTACCTGTAAAAAAAGACACCTGGGAGCCAGAAATCTTTCTGATTGAGAGGGGGTCAAATAGTATTTCCCTCATTAATTCAAATCAATTTATAACATTTTTGACATAAGTTTTTCTGGATTTTCTTGTTGTTATTCTATCTCTCACTGTTCAAATAAATCGATCATTAAAATTATAGACTGATCATTTATTTGTCAGTGGGTAAACGTGCAAAATCAGCAAGGGATCAAATACTTTTTTCCCCTCAATGTAGAGGCCTTATAAGACAAAAAGTATGTGCAGGTTAAAATGTCACTTACAATGTCCATTACAAAAAATAAAAACACCTGTCAGTTAATCACAAATCTTGAAAAAGTCCTCAAGTCATACTAATAACTTTCATAAAGCACCTTTTACAGACAATGTCACAAGGTGCTTCACATGTCATATTTGTTACAGTATTTCATAAAAAATTCATGGTATAGTATGTCATAAAAATATCAAGAATAATTTAAAAAAAAGACTTTATCTCAATGAATATACCTTTTATGCTGCAACACTTTTAAAAGTGACATCTCTGGGTTTACTTGATAGAATGTCTCCTTCTCCTCATCTTCAAAGTACAGCTAGAAGAAAAGCGTGGAGAAGGGTCAAATGAAGTTATTAGGATAAAAAATGTACCATCATTTAATATGATTCAAGCTACATTTTTATAAAACTGGCCTTTAAGGTAATAAAATATACCTCACGTCTGACTGCTGTACACTTGATTAATTTACAGTTATCATGAAACAGTATTTTACATAATATGAAATATAACTAAAATTATATATTGCTTAATGAACTCTCTTCATCAGAATGTGTCCCTCTATAGTTTGCAAAGAAATACTATTTGTTATGCTTTTTTTTTTTATTAGTTTAGGGATGCAGAATATTTTAGTAAAAATTACACCACATTATTACCGACATTGTTTGCACAAAATTATGTCAGGTGCCTTTTGCTTAATCTTCTTTGTCCTGAGAGACCAGTAACATTTAGGAAAAGCACACAAACCTGCAAATTTTGTGAGTGGTACTTTCTGTCCTCGTCCCAAGGTGGGAGTTCTTCTCCAAACATGACCGCCAGATGATCCATGAAACTGAACAAAAAGAAAAAGACACAGTTATTGCAGCTGGGATTCTGGTTAAAGAACTTCTGATGTATTTGACCTATGAAGAAACCCACAGAAATACAACAAATCAGGACAAATTTGGGAGTAAAAGAGGAGTGAGGTTACCAGTTGTTTTCGCAGAAAGCAGAGATGAAATCAGTCTGCCGGTGTTCAGGATAGAGAAAGAGAACAGGCCAGTGCAGAGAGCCCTGCTCATCCAGGAAGACCTGAGCCCCCGTGACCTCCTGAGAGCTGAGGCCATCCAGGCTCAGCGGTGATGTCGCTGCTGAGGAGCCTTCGTCCTCACTGTCGGAACAGCGCCGACGAGGCTTCGCCGACTGAAGGAGCTTGATGCCTCGATCCTGCGTAAAGCACACAAAAATATATCTGATAATCATTGGAAGAGAAAAAACTAAAAAACACACACAGGCTTATAGAAATAAAATAAGTCAGATTTGACAAATGATTTAATAATATTGATTTTCAAACACAAATGCTCATACAAAGCACCACATGTTTGATGCTTAGCTGCGAGCACGCTGTAGTTTCATTTTTTACTCAGTTAAAAAAATTAAAATAAAACAAAGGATGCTTACCTTTATAGCGGCCAGAAGAGCTTCTTTCTCGCCATGCAGCTTTTTTTCTTTGAGCTTGTTCTTTCTGGCATCTCTCTCTGCTGCTCTCTGAAGCACACAAACCAAAAAAGGGCTTTGGGCTTGACAGAAACCAAAACCTCCACATTAAAATCTCATTTCAACTCGTTAGGGATTGTACCTTGTGTTTATCTGCTGCTGCTCTCAGCTCCTGCAGCTTCTTGTCCGTGGGATGGACCTTGAGTCCCTCATCACACCACTGGACAGCCTCTGCAAAGTTACGCAGCTCTAAACAGCTCTGAGCCCCTGCAGAGACACACACAACATACTGTATATGCAGGACTGCTTTATTGTCCTAATTTTAGGAAGCAATTCTACTTTCTCATTATTACCATGTACTGTTATGCTATTGTAATATTTACAAGGTATGCTTACATACCTCTAAGCAAGGCTTTAAGGTGGTCTGGCTTAATCTTCTTTGCAGCTGCAGCATCGTTCAAGGCAGAGCGCATGTTACCTGTGTGATATAAACCAGAAAAACAATTAGGATGAAATTAGGCAAGCTCCATATGCATATGTGCCATAAGCACTAGGATGCTCTTCAGCTGAGTACAGCATCTTATGTCTTAGATTCTATTTAGATTTTACAGACTTTATAATATGTATTTGTATGAGCATTGTTTAGAGGTAGCCTGAGAAATAAGAAATTCCTTGCCAACAACCGCTTCACTGCAATTGTTGTGCATATGACATTTACAAAAAAATAAAAAATAAAAAAAACTTACCTGGTAGACCACCTATTATTTATATGCATAACAAACCATGTTTGGTGCAAGCAATACATGCATGTCTTGAAAGCTGCTAATGTATCTGTATTAGAAATGGAAATCTCTGGGCACCTCACAATACTGATTCAGAAGCCAACGATTCGATTCTAAAACGATTATTGGTGCATCTCAATGCAACAATTTTAAATTTACATTTCCATTCATGATTTTTAAAAATGTACATATAAATCTGAGCTTGTTAGATTTGGACATATCCAGTATTTGTCACAAGTTTTAATTAAATATTTTGTCCACTGAAGGTTCTTCTTTTGTAGTCATTCCATGCTTAAGCCTTAAACATGCTTGTGAAAGTCGCCGTCTCTCACAGTAATCTTCCATGTCAGAGGCTCAGTCGTGTTTAAAGGTGGAGAACTGGCTTCTTAGAACATGAAAGGTGGTCAGATGCAATGGGATAAAGTAGATGAACAGCCTGTATGTCTTTTGACTAACTATTTTATGTATGTCATTAGATCATGTGTACATATGTTTTTTTTGTTCTAAATTGTTAGATTATTAACTTATCAGAATCGAGCATTGAATCGTTCTAGAGAGAATCGTGACGCATGTAAGAATTGATGATTGTTCCCACCCCTAACCTGTACAGCTGGCATGTAAATAATAAACCTCACCCAGGTGGAAGTGCGCCGCTGCTCGGTTGGTTAGGAGGACAGTGTTGAGGTCCTGGTCTACACATTTCTTCTTCAACCCCGCTGTGTAGGACAGTATGGCCTTCTCGTAGTTCTTCTCTTTGAAAAACTCATTGCCTTCATCTTTCAGGGTCTTTGCTTGCTCTGGGGAGGAATCAAAAGATGTTTTAGTCTACAAAAGCTTTTTTTCACTGAAGACAAATGATGTTTCAAAAGCTTGAGGGACTGGTGGCCCACCTACCTTCTGGGGGTCTATCTTCATCATGGATAATGGCCTGGAGACAAGCTAGGTCTGGGTATGTGTGTGGGTCGATCTCTTCAGGGGCTGTCTTCATGAACATAGGTACTTTATTAAATTCCTGAATGACACAAAACAGAGGATCACTGCGGATGGACCGACAATGTAACGTTACTCTATCAAATGATCCGTTAGCTTGCTGGCTAACAACAACAACGACGACGACGACATTAAAGTTAACATCTCATTTCTGCATGACTATCTTCTCTAATGTTGGTAAACGAGAGCTTCTAGCTACAGCTTAGCATTACCTCCTCCCAGTTGTTTTCACTGAAGCCCCTTTTATATCTCTGGGTCTTGAATTTGTCCATGAACTCGTCCATGCCATCGTCGCTGTCATGTTGCACCTCGGAGGACGCCATTTTTGGATTAAATATGTGTTTGAAGCGCTGTTTATTTGTATTAAATAAATATTCTATTAACTAAGACATGAGATTATTGCCTCAAACATCAGCCGTAAAAACTTGTTTTCCCCAAGCGTCTTGTTTACACATGGGCATGGGCGGTACGACGTGCACGAAGCTCCGTGCGGAAACATAGTACCGTTATATTAGTTCCAACGTCGCCTTAACTGACAGCAACTAATATGTTTTATTATCAAACAGGCAGAGATTACATAGCTATAATAAGCTGTATTTCTAATAAAAACAAAGAGAAGCCAAAGCTTAAGACGCTGCGCTGGTGAGCCACTGGAGACCCACACACTGAGAGGGAAAGGGAAAAACCGGAAGAACGACGAGAGAGAGAGGAAAAGAAGGAGAAGCATCCAGAAAACCCTCATTCACACACAGTCTTGTCACTTCCCCACTTGTGGCTTCGTGACATGACAAGAAATACATTGCAGTGTTATAAGAGCAGAATAAATATGGCTATGTAATATCAAAATGTATAAAAATATAACATGAACAACGTGCACATATGTGCAATATAGTAACAGTGGCATTATACTAGTAGTACGAATTATATAGATATATACAGTGTAAAACTGAATATATAATAAAAAAACATGGATATACTGAATAAACCATGTAAACAGATATGTAGTGTGTACAGCTATGTGCAGTGGTAGCATTATCAGAGTAAGAATAAGTGCATGCAGGATCGATAGTATGAAGAGCAGTAGAATATATGTACAGATGTAATTACAGTGGGCGGAGGTAGATCTGTAATAAATAAATAGAGCAGTATGGCTGGGGTAGGGTAGTGTAAATTGTCCGGAGGAGGCTTTGTAGTTTAAACTGTCACGGGACGTAGAGCAAGAGTTCAGTAGGGTGACAGCCGTAGGAAAGAAGTTTCCTCTGAACCTGCTGGTACGGGTGCGGAGAGACCTGAGAGGCCTCCCGGAAGGGAGTGGGGTGAACAGGCTGTGGTTGGGGTGAGAACAGTCTTTGATGATGCTGCGGTATCATCAATACTGTTTATCTAGGTCAGAAAAATCTAAATTTTCCTCAAAACATTTGTTTGTGAACATCGCAAAGAACTAAGTAGTGACAGAACAATGGAATGAGGATAACTTTCCTGGAGTCAAACATACAAAATGGGAAAATGTCCTTGAATGAATAGATTCAGGTTTTACAGCTTTGTTTTGTGTCAAGCAGTTGACACACAAGATACAGCTACCAATCCAAGACATTGACACTGTTTCCAGGATGTCTAATTTCATCAGGTAAGAATTTTAAAGTTAGCTAATAAGACTTCTTTGTCCAGTTCATCTTTTATCGTGAGTTCAGACATTGTGAAAAAACTCCTACTGTCGTCAACGTGCACCATCAAAATGTTATATACGTGAATGTGCAGCAGCCTGCTCCAATGATGATGGCTCCTGTATACCAATATCAGTGAATACCAAAGACAGAGTATGATGATGTGTCTTGGTCTTGACCACTAGAGACTTATATATTTGTCATCATGTCTTTCAAGGGGAAAATTCAGTTTTCTGGGGTTGAAAAGAGAATTTAGCATATTAAAAGTCCTACGATTTCAAGGTTGTTACCATCCTTGTATTTTCTTTTCTGTTAAAAACTGCTTCCTGAATAACGAACCCTTCACTTGAACAATGAAGCTGGAAGTGCCTGCCTTGACAAAAAAACCTGTTCGACAGAACATAAATTACAGATGAAGGAAAGAAGTGTCAAGGAAGTTAGTATAAAAACAACATGGCAGAAATATATTCACAGACAATTTCCTCTGATAAATGTTTTTTTTAACTGTACTGGATTACAGAAGCTGAAATATGTGACAATGGAGAGCATTTCTATAATTTAAAAGGACATAAAATTTTATGCAAGAAATCAGGAATTATACTGTGTAATTTTTACTATTATATCATGCATCCAAAAACTAATAAAAAATAAGTATAATAAATATTATGTATTTCGCAAACTACAGAGGGCCACATTCTGATGAAGTTAATACATTAAGCAATATATTATGTTAGCTATATTTCATATTATGTAGAATTACTACAATTATTTAAGAGTACAGCCGTCAGACGAGAGGTATATTTTATTACCTTAAAGGCCAGTTTTATAATTTGTAATTTGTAATTTCCTTCAGGTCGTTGAAATCGACCTGAAGGAAATTTCAAGCATGTTTAGAGGTTTAAAGCAAGTTTAAAACTTGCCCGTTTTAAACCTGTTGGGTGCCAACGCTAGCACGAGTATAACTCTGTGTAGGCAGGACCGATTATTTTCATTCGTTTTGCTACTGACAGCACTACGCATTTACAAAAAACAGTTACATGTTGAAATTGACCAGAATTCTCCTTTAAACTGACTTTTACTGGCAACAATGTCACTTTTAATCAGAATAAATAAATTATGTAACCTTCTTAAATGTACCTAAACAGCACATTTTTCTTTTTGACCTACTACTTCTTTAAGTTCACTTGTAAACGAGTACTTTCAGTACATATTGTTGTTGTTGGTACTTTTAGCTTAAATATCCATTACTGGAAAAGGGTTTTTGCTTTCACTTTCATAATATGGTTATAAACCAAATGCCAGCACTAAGGTGTACTATGATGTCAGTTGTATGCTACGGAAGTAAATGTGTATTGAAACACAACAGTAAACTGTCAATATTTCTGTTCACTAGTCACGTTTTTATTTGAATGGAAACACGACAGGCTGCTAAAAATGAATTGTGTATTACTTCATGGTAACCATATATATATATATATATATATATACATATACATATACATATACACACACACACACACACACACATAATTTACTGTATAAACAAAAGACAAACCATACAAAGCCTTTATCTTCTTTACCCTCCACCTCACACACACTTATTACAAAGTACACACAACCTAAAAAGGCTAATACATTCAGAGTTGTTACTCATACAGTTTCCACTCTTCCCAGAAGCTCTAACAATCCATCTTTACTGAGAAACATTGTCTCATCTGTCTGCTGACAGATCACCTCAAATTTGGGGGTTTGCTCTAGCGCTCCCTGTCCTACTACAATAACAAACGGATAGCCCAGTCTGCTGGCATCCTTCAGCCTCTTCCCAATTGTCATCTGTGTACGGTCATCAAGAACAACTTCCCCTCTCAAACGAGGCATGGTCTCTTCCAAAGTGTGAACCAGTTCCTCAGCTAACACTGCCGCCTCGTCCACCTTACTGCCCTTCTTCGGTGGTAAAACACACGCCTGGTAAGGCGCGAGGAGGCCTGGCCAGCGGATCCCCTCTTCTGTTGACAACACCTCAATGGCTGCAGCAAGAATACGGGTTACCCCAAGTCCATAGCAGCCCATCTCCGCAATACTAGGTTTGTTCTGGGCGTTGCTGAAAGTGGCATTGAATACATCAGAGTACTTTTTACCCAGGTAGAAGGTGTGGCCGACCTCTATACCCTTTGACTCCCCCAGTGTGCCAGTTTTGCATTGTGGGCAGACAGTTCTGTCTGATGACATGGTTTCTACATTAGCAGAGAAGGAGCAGTTCCCACAGACCAGAAGCCGGTCCTCACCGATATCCGACGGCAGCTGGAACTCGTGGGAGAGTTTACCGCCGATGTTGCCCGTGTCCGCCTGCACCTGAACACAACGCAGACCCAGTCGGACGAAGAGCCTGGTGTATGCCTGGCACACAGAGTCATAGGTCTCATAAGCTGCTTCTTCACTCACATCAAATGAGTACATGTCCTTCATGTAGAACTCCCTCCCTCGAAGCAGACCAAATTTCGGCTTTGGTTCATCTCGGAATTTGCGGGTGATCTGTTTTAAAAAATAAATACATCATGATGTGAAAATTGCAGCTTATTACAACAAGTACACTGGTCGCAACAAGATTAATTGCTACCTGATAAAGGAGCAGAGGCAGCTGTTTGTAGGAGAGAGTTGTCTGGTGAGCGACCAGAGTCGTCACTGCCTCTTCGTGTGTGGGACCCAAACAGTAGTCGGCTCCGTGGCGGTCTTTCAATCGGAACAGCTCCTTTCCCATCAAGTCCCAGCGCTCACTGGTTTTCCAGAGATCAGCTGAGCACAAACTGGGCATGTCCAGCTTCTGCCCACCAATCCCCTGCATTTCTTGGTCAATTACTCTCACCTGTTGATTGAAGACAGCAGTTATTACATGTTTAGGACCAAAATGAGAACGTGTATACATTTATACCCAACCTTGCTCCTCCAATAGACTTTGCCAATTATTTGAATAAATAAATCTGCAAAAGAAAAAAAGTACTCAGACTTTAATTACTCCAACCTGTGAAAAGGGTACAAAAATAGACACGGCTATTTTTCTATTGGGTCACAAACCAAAATGGTTGGGAACGTTCACTCTAGAGCGCAGTCATGAATGACTGTCAGACAAATTATGTGAACTATCCACTAGAAACTGAATAACCTTATGCATAAAGTTTTTTTTTTGAGAATATGGGAATATACAATTGTATGATTCATGAGTCTTTGAATTGGTGTCTTTTCTTTATATATTATACAGTATATTAATAAAAAATGAGCTGGGTCACAGATTTATGTCAGACAAATCTACATTTTCCTCAAAACATTTGTTTGTGGAAATCACACAACCAGATAATTTCTTCGACAAAAACTAGTCTCACCAGCTTCTCCATGGAGCGGACGGTGGCAGGTAGATAGTAGTAACAACCGGGGTTGGACGGATGGATGAGTCCAGC
Organism: Etheostoma cragini; assembly: GCF_013103735.1. Lineage (NCBI taxonomy): Eukaryota > Metazoa > Chordata > Actinopteri > Perciformes > Percidae > Etheostoma > Etheostoma cragini. Next base: position 7,233,129 of record NC_048415.1, read on the forward strand.
CTGCTGCATGAGCCTTTGACTCTTACAAGTCAGGTCTCCCTGCAACCGGCTGTCCTGCCCCACATCACGCAGGTTTGAAGGCTGGTAGAGGCGGGACACCAGGAGTGTGGGCTTGATTCGTCTGGAGTTGGTGGAGGCAGGAACAGTGGCATGCTCAGCACAACCTGAATGGTTTCTCCGTGGAAGTACTGAGGTTCTGTGGAGCCGCTGGTAGACTCTCTGCCAGATCAGATTCCTTATGGGCTCCATGGTAAATCCAAACCTTTTGGATGACACAAGTCCGTTAGAGCTGAAGCAATAGTCAATTCACAGAAAGTTAATAAGCGATAGGGATCCCCCAATTAATTGGCCGCCATTTGTTATCACGAGATCTGCAATAATTCTTTTTTATAAATTTTGTATGTAGAGTGATGCATGTTCGCACGCGCAGGTTTCACCCAGACACTCATTATGACGTTAACATGCGCTGAAGTTAGCACAAGGGGATTGTACAATAAACCAATCAATTAAAAAAGAAAACAGATTACTCGATAAGGAAAATAATGGTTAGTTGCAGCATTAAATCAGTAAATGCATTTGCTCAAGCAATACACTTAAATACAATTCCGAGGTACTTCCGAGGTAAAGTTAAAGTTCGTGCTAGTTTACTTTTCCACTACATTTTTGAGGTAACTATATAATTTTTACTCCACTACATTTGTCTATCAGATTTAGTTTCCAGTTACTTTGCAAGTTCAGATTAATAATACAAGCATAACTAGAACTGCAGTTATGACGAGGTCCAAGCCTCATCGCGCCAGTCATCCCGATGCTGGTAAGGCTGCTTTTACTCAAGTAAAAGATCCGAGTAAAAATACACAGACACATGTGAAGTTATAGGAAAGATAGTTGCTGCATGCACGTAGTAAACAGGTGTGATCAAGGTCGTCAACAGTGATTTATATACACATATAGACATATTGACTCTTTGGAAATAAGCTACAGATGTAAGACATAGATCACTGGCTTAAAGTCTAGATGCCGATGCCAGTGTCAGTGACAGATTCCCAGAGTGTCCGCTGCAGCGATAGATCCATGTTATCAACTGCTGATGGACACTTATAGCTGTGTGGTTGACGTTAGCTTGTTCCAGTTAGCTTCCTCAGTTAGCATGAAAACAAAAAGCTACATACACAGAACAATAAACACTCACCTTGGGACCGCAACTACTGTCTAATTTTTCCGAGGAGATTATCTCAGAAAATAAGTAAATAGTGGCATTACTTTGAAGTTGCCAGATTGAAAAACGTTGAAGGTCTGTGCCTGCACCATGCTGTCTTCCTGGACTGAGCTACATGCCGGGAGACTCTTCGCTCTTATGTTACCCCGCCACCTGCAGGTCTGGAGGAGTAACGAAGTTTCGAGACGAACACAGACAGACAGACGGACGGACGGACGGACGGACAGACAGACGGACAGACGGACAGACAGACGACGGACCGACAGACGGACAGACAGGTAAAGTAGCTTTGGACATCACAGCAAAACAACAGGAAAAGTAGACGTAATGAGGGGGGGAAGGATGAAAGTTAAATGGTCTGCAAACACATTTAATAAGTCATTTGGTGGTAGCATTACTTCACCTCCTCACAGAGTCATGCTGCATTTCAATACCAGGTACAAAACCAATTTCTACGAAATAATTCTGTTTACATAACCACATTGTATAGTTACATTAGTCACGTGCTTACGAACAAAAAGTAAAACAGCCCAATGTTTTCAGCTATGATCTGACTGAGAAGAACACTAAGGTGCAGACTTTTTTTCGTGAGACTGTGACTTGGACTGGGACCTTGCAAATCACTTCATTTTATGAATTGTTTTTTTTTTATTGCTGGATCTGTAAGGAAAACTCACAGCAAACAGGGTAATTACTGTTGGCTTTAAATTTCTAGAATGTCCGTGTGAGCAAGTCCACACGGCTATCCACAAAAAAACATGAAATATATACTTGCAATTTAAATGAATAAATAAATTTCATTAAAGAGCAAATATTTCAACGTGTTAATGTGAAACACTGTCCTCCTGTTGCTTCTATGCAAACATTTCCCTCTCACAGCAAAATATGAACAGTTGTGTCCAAGATGACATCTCTATTTTCCACATCATTCTGATAAAAAAGTGTAAATCAAATACAGTGCAAAACATTCAAAACAAATATGAGTAGCTAGGCTATTTTCTGTAACGCCATTGTAACTTTACTATGAAAAGTGCCTTAAAAAGTTAATTTTGTTGCAACAAAACACAACAAATGACAATAGCCATCAGCCAGGATATGTAAAAAACACTTTTTGGCACAATTGATTTGTTTTCATTGGATGTACAAACTATAAGGGAGCTAGAGGGAGCTCGGCTCCGCTTAATAAGACATGGGCTCCACCGAAAATATGATTTGTGAAATTTTCAAAAAATATTTACAATGTGTCATTTTGACATGTAATTTAAGTTTTTTGTAGTGTGATCCTCCTGGATTTTTATGTGTAAAACTGCAAAAAAAATCATTCATTCAGATAAACTATACATGCAATTCTTAGGGTTAGAGTTGAAAATAAAATAAAAGTGGGCTCCCCCAAAGACCTGTACATCCATGCAAAGGCCATTGTATAATTCAAACCCTGCATATACTACTATCACAGGCAATCTTTGCCCTTTGTTGACATTATTCTGTACTGCAGTCCATGTTAGTGCACTTTTGCTGGCTTTATAGCATTTTATGTCAGCAATTTGAAACCATTATTCCTTCAGTCAGTCAATGACACACAAAAAACCTGATGGTCAGCTCTCACGGCAAACAGAATGTCTTTCTCTGGCTCTTCTTTCAGGTGGACACACACACACACACACACACACACACACACACACACACACACACAAACACAGACTAGGCTCAAGCCAATTAGGTTTGTGCCTGTTTCCTCCATTTATCTAGAGGCTCTTGTCGTGAGATTGCTTCTCAGAGAGATGGGCGACTGAATGTCTCTTTGAGATACAAACAATCCCACTAAGACAGATTTTATCTGCAAATATCACATTTGCCGGTTTGGTTTTAAAGTAGATATTGAATTTTTGAGTCTTACAAAAGTGTATCTGGCACTATAAATAAACTGGATAATACATTATCAAGGGTGTATGTTTGGTCACCGAAATGAGGTCATTAAGTTAGTTTTTCAACGCAAAAAAGTTCAAATGTGAATTCTACTTCATTTAAATGAATCAAGTAAATAGTATATTGTGGTGAAATTAATAATCAGGCTTCATACTTATGACAGTATCTGGATGAAAGAAATGCTGCATTAACCCTTCTTATTTTAAGTTTCCTTGATAGATCATTTATCATACTTGATGATAAACAATCTTGTGTTTGCATCTTTACCAAAAGGACAAGTACCCTTTACTGTCTTTGACTAATGTTCAAGCACCTTTAGGAAAGTATAAACAGTATATAAAAAACAAGATTAAATGTTTTTCTCAGGCTAAATTTTAATCAGTTCCTCCCTTCTTAAATCTGGATTATGTCAGCTGGACCTCCCCGTTCCCTCATTTTAAAGCAGACTTCAATTCAACTGTATTTTTATTCAAATTGTGTACAATGAAACATGGTCTTCTGTGATATTTATTTTCACGTTTCCGTTTAAATTCTCAGTCGTGATATTATGGCCGAATACTGAAAACATGTAGCATTGCAGTTTGATCAAAGCTCCCACAATGGAGAGAACTGTTTTTTTCTTCTTCAGAACAGCTGCAGCTCAGCCGGCTATAGAGCCAATCTTCTCTCACAACTCTGTAAAAAGTGCATGTTCAATTCTTGTTTGAATTCATGTGAAGTAACACATAGTTGGCTCAACGCACAGAATCAGTGAACAACGTCAGTTAGACATTATTTTGAGGGATAAACAGAAAACCTTTTAATACGTTATGCCGCGGGGTCTTAAAAATAGCAACAGTATCAGGTTCAATACCATCATTAAAACAACGCAATGCACTTATATAGGAAACAAGGATTAATTATTAAGTATCATTTATTTGTTGCCTAAAAATGCTTGTGTGTGGTTGTCATCACGTGACAGAGAAAGAGAGGGGGGGGGGGGGATTATTTCAATATTAGTGTTTGGTATTCAGTTTCTGAAAGTAGGAGGCACAAGCCAACAGTTTGGTGACAGGTCTGAGCCTTACGTCATCGTTTTATAGTCACGGTAATACTGTAGACCGCGGTGAAATAGGGAGGAGGTTTGACGTATCATAATTTGGATACCGCCCAACTCTAACTCATTTTACATAATTTAGGGTAATTTAAGGTAATCTTCTACACGTCTCCTTTAAGTCAGTAAACAGAACAGTTGGAAGTTGTAGCTCTGATAATTAATGTACATCCGCTCCAGACATTTGAGGACAATAATGGAACAAAAATACTTTTATATCTTTATTAAAATCATTAGGGTTAGTTTATATTAACACACGCAGTAGTGAAAATAATACAGACAAAATACTGTAGACTTAAACATAAAAAACTGCTGAGCGTAAGGAAAACTAGGAGCCAGAGCTGAATCATAAAGGTCAAAAACATGTTAGGGAGCCAGCATAGTCGGGTTAAATGAATAAACTGATGTCTGCTGATACTGCATAATAACCTTACCTGAAAAGAATGAGATCATGAACATGTCTGTTTTAGACTGACAAAACAATCCCAACTTAAGGTCCACATACGGGCTATTTGCAGAGCTTTCAAACGTATCTGCTCCGGTACCATGACGGCCGTGGAGCTCAGCAGATGTAAATGTGTGTGAATTGTTTTTGAACCAATGTTTTTGAAACAAATGTTTTCATTTTTCTTTAGCTGAACTCCTACGTTCAGCTAAAGAAAAATGAAAACATTTGTTAGAAGTCATGCATTTTGAATGTACAGTATATCTTGTTTTTATGTGGTTGCTGTACATAAGGTATTAGTGGAACATAATGTTCAACTTTTCCCAGATGTTTCCCATGTTTTTTCTGATAATGTCACCAACATGAAACAACACCAAGTCTCGACTACATTTGGAAAGTCGGCAGGTTTTCTGGTCTGGAACTAAGCAAATGTTATGATTATTTTCAGCTAAAAAGTCAGTCAGTTATTACTGATTTAAACATTTAGGAACTCATTGTTTGAGATAAAATATCCATATTGATGCAGAATCTATTTAACATACAAGCATCCAGGCTTTAACCTGGAAAAACTGTAGCAAATTGTAGTTTGGGTTCAGTTCTAAAATAAGGAAATAGGAAAATATTTACCACGTTAAATATCACTTTATCAGGAAATTCTCGTAAGTTCTTAGTGAGGTTTGTTTGACTTCCATCAATCTACTAAACCTGTCAATCAAGTTTCCCTTGTTTTATCATTACGAAAAAGCAAAGACAGCAAATAAAAGACTTAATAATAGAAGTAATAACTTCCGATCTATGAAGTAGAAAACGTTTTTCATTATTTTATTTTTTTTAATTTGGTGGATTCTGTTTTTATATCGTTGTTTGATTCTACCACACAACACGTCCAACTAAACGTAATATAATTTCATTGACATCCTAAATTGCACCGCTAATGATCGAACTGAAATGTCATGCTGAGTGTCACATTGCACCATCAGCAGCAATGTAATGACCTTCTTAATGGGACTGTCAACATTGACTTTTTTCCTCTCGTATGGCCCAATCTGCTCATAAAGACAAGCACAACCGGGCCAATAAAGCGTTGTAAACAGACGAAACATCTGTTTGGGAATCACTTTGCATCACTTACTAACCCGTGTGGTGTGGTGAAGGTCGGTGCTATCACATAATCACCAAGGAGGCTGCACTCATCTAATGTGATTGTCAGTTGAGGGTTGAAAAAGGCTGATGGTCATAACTCTCTCTTAGACGGCTAAAAATGGTGATAGTGGGGATGACCGGAAACATAGGAGTGTGTGTGGGTGTGTGTTTGTGTGTGTGTGTGTGTGTGTGTGTGTGAGAGAGAGAGTGATTGGGATGGGCTAAAGGGAGGAAGTGGAGAGATACTCTGCATTGATGACTTGAAAGTCGGATGGTATATAACACATGGGGATGCAGGCATTGGCTCAAGAAAGAAGACTTAAAGACAGTCGGCAAAATAACAGATAACCAACAGAAAACAGGACAGAGCAGCTGAGGTAGTTTCAGGAACCAACAAAGACATAAACCTCCGTCAGCTATCAAGCATGCGTGCTCTGGTGGTTTTGCCTCTGCTGTTGTGTGCAGTGGTGTGCGTGGTCCAGGTGAGAGCAGAGGTGAAGGCAGTGAAGCTATGCGGTCGAGAGTTCCTGAGGGCCGTTGTTTACACCTGCGGGGGCTCCCGTTGGAGGAGAGTCCTCAGTGAGTCAGACATGGACGGTGAGATGACTTCTCTACATTTCTACATCTCTAATCCAATAATTCAACAAAGTTTACTTTTTTGCTTTGGTGTAGGATTTCTTCTGTTTCTGCCTAGATTCAACCTTAAAGGATATGTTCACAATTGTTCAAGTCTACCTTACAACATACAAGTGCCCGCATAAACATTGAAACAGGTTTTGCTGGCTTTAATTATTCCTTCTGTCCATTCCAGCCATAAGAGATACGTTTTCAGTGTATGTGATGAGGACAAAATCTGTAGTCCTCCCTCCATGAGACATTTTATTTTTCATTGTAAAGTTTATGTGAAGCCAATATGAGGGCTCAGCTGTCAGAGTTAAATGTGTATCTTCCAAAGTTACAACCTTTTTGGCAAAGAGAAATACCTGTTTTTGTTGCTATCCCTCCACTGCATCTCCGCCGGCAAACACAAAGAGGGAATTCCCAACTAAAAAAGCTGTCATTTGGACGATTTCCACTTGATTTAACAAACTTAAACTGATGAAGTCTCATATTAACAATAGAAAAAACAACAATTTTGCACAAAGCGAGTAATTTGGATTTGGTTCCCATCACTTAGATTAGAAGCTGGTAAGGAAGTGATATTTTTATGGTCAGTATGAACAGAAGGAATAATTACAGCATTAAAAAACTTGTTTATTGTTTCATAGGTGAGTATTGTTTAGAGACGGACTTGAAAAATTGTGAATCTAAATGTTAATCGTTTGTGGTAGTTACACCACAGGGTTGCCTACAATGAACAGGTGGGTGTCTACATATTTGTCCTATTTACTTATTGCTACTTATTTTAAATTAATCTCACTGAAACGATTTTTTTGTTTGTAAAAGTCATTGTACTCCACACTGTCTAAGATTTTCAACATTCTGTATAAGTTTATTTCAGCTCTTCAGTAAAGCTCTATTGGGACATGTTTATGCTATTTTTGTAAACTTTCTCTTCGCCCGAATTAAAAACTAAAGTTATGTAGGCTTGAACAAGCATTTGACCACACAGTTTGTATTGGCAGACCAACTCCTTGGCGGCTACTGTCTGGTATGAATCGTGCAGTTTCTATCCAACTTTTGTGGAAATGTAATCATTTAATTTGAATTTTTCTGTAAAAAGTGACCTCTATCAGCTCTCATTCTCATTTTTGTTTACTTTTTGACATTATCTCTCAAAGAATGTCTGCGTTTTAATGTTGCTTTCACTGACTCAGGCATCTTGACCCACTTAACTGGAGACTGCAAAATTGTAATGTAAGATATTATCACTCAGACTTAAACATAAAAGTTACATGACTATAAGCCAGTAATCTGAAGCTTTCTAGTGCTGTAATTCTTGCTACATGTACTGTGTATTGCATACCAATAATATAGCGTCTGTAGTTCAGTGGGTGTGTGCATGCAAACAGGTGCCAGACACATTGTCTGCTATTTTACCTTATTATGCTTGAGGATCCCACATATCATAATTAAATGCTGCTGTAGTCTGTTCTCTGGGCCCTCCTGTCTCTCTCTTAATGTCTGTCACACACAAACAAACCCAGTTAGCCTATCGGTCATGCTGATTAGAAAGAGTAAAGTGACACCGGAGAAGACAAATAGCACTAAATTAATCTGTGCGGTCAATTAGAATTTCCTCATTTAATGGGAACATAGAGCTCAGTTACACAAGACTGATCTGTTATCCATTTCCCATATTATTGTTTGAAACAACTGTGAAATCCTCGACACTGACATTTTTAAGAGATGAAGTTTGTGTGAAGTGTTTCCTAATCATTTGTCACATTTTGTTGTTCCAGGTTTGCCCACAGGGGAGCGGGTCAGTTTGGAGAGCCTGAGCAGCAGCACCCCGGGCTCTGAGTTGACCAAACGGGATATGAATAACATACTGACCACCGTGTGCTGCCAGGTGGGTTGCCGGAAGAGCGACCTCACCTTCCTCTGCTGAAGTCAACCTCCCCTCTTCTTCTTCCTTTCTCCAAAACAACTCTCCTCTCTCCCATGTTGCCTTAGTAGAAAGCAAATCTGAATGTTTTAAAACAATACCATCACTGTAGTGTATGTAGAACAATGCTCATGTCCACACTTTAAATGATTGCTTTTAATGTTTTTGTGAGTTATTACTCTCCCTTGTAAGGTTTGTAGATGTGAATGTGTACGTTTGTAAACATGTTTCTGAAAGCTGAAAGGTGTGAGCAACCATAAGAATATATTTTATTATAATAAACTTATGGACAGATATCAGTGTCTCAGCCCTGGTTTGTGTCCTGTATGTAGCCATGAATCCACAGGGTTGCAGCTTTGTCCATCTCTGCTTTGATGTATGTATAGGAAACATGATCTGTATTCTATCATTTCACTCATTTTGTCAAATAAATATTCTTGCACGGGAGTTACATTCTTTGAGGTGTAACATCTTTTTAAAATTGCAGTCCTTGTCACTGAGTAAATGCTCACAATGGAGATGCTACCTTTCTGATGTTTACCATCATAGTTTGGTGTGTTAGCAACTAGCAATACACACAAATAATGTGAAGTGATTTAAATTAGTTTTGCCATTAAATTGGTCATAAACCAAACTTTTGGACAGTTTATAACTGACGAGTAGAACACTGACGTGTGTTTACCTAATACGGGAATCGATCCGGATGTCAACAAAATAATATATGTGAACATGTTAGCTTGATCACCAGAGTTGCTGTAAGACATCGCCATGAATGTTTGTACAACACTGAGGGCTAATTTTGTTAGCGAGTTCTATTTTACTGAATAAATGACAAATTTGCTACATAAAAATTCTGTGGATCACTAAAGTCACCGAGAATCATGCTCTGTGGACCATGACACGTCCAACGTTCAGTCCGACCGAACTGACGGGGCAATGACAGTCCAACATCTCGCCGTGCTGCTGGTGTGTCTCAGAAAAGCCCCAGACATATACAGTAGGCTACTATTTTGTACGTATTCATGAGAAAGACTAAATTAAACCGAGAAAACGGCAAACACAGACATCCAGTTATAACTTTTATTGGTTTTGGAAAGAAGCAAACTAAGTTTTTCAGTTCATCTTAGCATTGTTATGTACTGTACAAACAGCTTGCACATGTGTTTGAGGTTAACGGTACAGAACCAAAAAGCATTCTGGCTTATAGCACACATAAACACACTCCCTGCTCTCTTCTTAACATTAATACAGGTAACTGACAGCACAACACGTCATTTCAGTACTATCTATCATCATGGATGCCCCACCTGTTACTGCATGCTCGGCATGCAATAATGAATTACTGAAGGTCAAATTCACCACAGAGATGAATATCTGTAAAAGTTGTATTCCATTTTTTTAACTGATGCAAAGAATTATTTGAAGACTAAAAGACTGAGTTTAGTACTGCAACATGAATTTCAAGCTGAAAGACATGTAGGCCGTAGTGTAGTGGTGATATATAACAGATGCATGATGGCGGATGTGTGTGTGGGGCCTCTGTAGATAATGCTGTAGTGACTGTTGCACTGATAGCTTCAAGATTCACCCATAAGGTTACAGCTTCCTCTCAGGCATGTGGATCCATCCAGTCCACTAGATGAAGGACTGACATGACTGAAAGAAACGTTACCAAACTAATGTGGGAGCTAAATGGCACCAATCATCGTCAACGTCAGAGAAATCCACAATGCTCTTTTGGACCGAATCGGTACATAAATAAAAAAACAACGTTTATGTTAACTGCACAGCTAAAAGTGGATCTTTTTATTAGCCAAATAACTACATCAAAACTACAGTAGGTCCAATCGAAAGTACTCTATCATTTAATAGAAGTATTGACATGTTGCTTATAGTCCTCTCGACGTACATTTAGTCAAAGATGCTTCTACGACAGCTCTAAAAGGACCATGATTGGTTTCATTTAGCAGAATGCCGACACAGTACAGTACAGAGATCTTCGGCTACACTTCAAACACACTTTTTTGTTCTTCTTATTGAGTGTCAGAGCATTCAGGAAGTTCAACATCATCAGCACAGTGTTTATTACACATTAAACAATATAATATTTTTTCCTTTTTATCCATTTTAAAAATATTCAGCTTATTCTCTTTAACAGAGCACTGACTGTCCGGGGTACAAGCACATAAAATAAAAAAGAAGAAAAAAAGAAGCATTTTGGTCAGTTTAACCTCAATCTACAACTTCATTCAATTTGACATCTCACAGAGACCATTACGATTATGCAAAATAAAGCCATGGATACAAGCGCTGGTTGGATGACTAGGGGTGTGCTCATGATATAATCAGATCAGGTACCACTGAGGTGAACGGACACAGGTCAGAAAACAGATCAGACATATTAGGCTAGATGTGGGAACTGAAAATGTTGGATTAATACAAGTGTTTTCTGATGAGGTTTAAATAAAGGTGAAAAAAACAACAACAAAAACAAGCTGGTCCCAGTAAACGAATCGTGTTCCAGTAGTGGTACCACAGTCACCAAACATCATCACTGCTGTTGAGGAAAATTGATTGCTTTTATTGTCTTAACCTTATTAAAAAGAAAAGTTCAACAACCCTGGGATATATCTTGACTCAATTTCTTGAGCAGAGAATGTTAAGCAGAAGACACGAGACGTTTAGATTACCTCAGCAGAAAGACTGGACTTAGGAACAGCGGTGCTTTGAGCTAACTGCTAAACCTCTCACAATTACAATGCTAACATACTGACATTAGCAATTATTTTTTAACAAGTTTAACATATTAGTCTGGTAAGGAATCTCCAAAGTTATTCTAATTCGTCTTGAGGGGTCCTTGAATGTTTTTACCAATCTGTTTAGCAATTAGTCCAATAGTTATAGTCCATTTCATTCCAAACCACAATCATCAACCTGCTATAGAGATCACATGTCAGTAGGATTCATCATCTAAAGATGAATGTAAAAAGTAATGGCATTCAATCTAAAAGTTGAGATATTTCAGTCTGGACCAAACATCAACTGACTGACATTGCCTTCCATAAACAGCATATATCTCTGTAAAAAACAGATTAGCTGCTTCCAGTCTTTATGCTAAGCTAGCATAAAGCCTGACTCCAACCTCCAGCCTCATGTTTAACAGACAGACTCACAGATATATGAGTTATCACATCATCTTGTCTAATTCTCAAAAAAACAAAAACAAATATTTCCCAAAATGTCAAACTAATTCTTTAAACTGTGGACCTTGCCCGTGGTATAACTATCTCTACATTAACACTGCTTTCACAAAGCATAACATAGCATCCAGGAAGATATTTATCTTTTTCTTTAAATTACCCCCCCATCCCCCATATATAGCTCAAATCTTCGGTTGCACTCGAGTTAAAAAATTATATCTGAAATAAATTCAAAAATTATACCTTATACTGTACACAGTTTACCCAACTACACAGATAACAAAAGAGAGAGTTCAAATATGTATACCTTTCAGGGTTCTGAGTTCAAATTCTATTTGTATACAGAATCACGTTTTATACAACAAATCATCGTCATCAATAAATAAAAATAGAATGCTGTCATGTACTCTGGAGTCTATCACTGCTGTCCTGGGAACAACATAAAGGCTATCTGACAATACGAGGAAAACACCAAACGCCCTTTAAGATATATACTATCAATTTAAAATGACACTTTGTACACATTGTAAGTTCTGACGGGAAAACTGATGTTTCTTATTTTGCAACCAGTGAATTGATTCATCATTGCAGCTGCCTAACTAGCTAAAAACTCTCCATATCTGTGTATTCCAGAGAAATAAAATAAAAAGACTGAGTTACTGATCAGTTATATTATATATATCACTTATATTAAAAAAGGATGTGATCCAAAGTCATTTGACCCTGTAGTACCAGTAGTTGATGCATGAACATTTTTGTAGTTACCTGATTCTGGGTTTCAATCAGCGACAAGAAACCTCTTTAATTTAACCTCTTGTGACATCATGCATCAAAATGGATCAGTAAATGCATTTACCCACGCTAATGGATCCCCTCAGTGCGACAGCTCTCTCAGGCTTTGAGCTCAGACTCTGACGGAAGGACTATTAAAAGATTTGATTTTGAAGGTGTATAATTACTGTATAGTCCTGGGCCTTGCTTTAACTTAAACCAGTCAATCTTTGTGGCTTTAAGACTTTGTCTCAGAGGCTGAGGTGTGTCTGACTGCAGAGATCTTATGGAAGGGTACTTCTTTTCTCCAGCCAAATCTTTCTGGACTACTGACAACAAACAGCTTGTTACCCAGAGTTAAAAATCTGGCCCAAACTCTCTTTGTCCATGTCTGTCTGTCAGGCAGCTGCAGTGAAACTTTACAACAACACCACAACACATTAACCAGAGGACGATGGAGACAGAGGCACAGACTTCAGAGGGAGCAAGAACCCAGGTTTCTAACTGCAGCAATACAGATGTTATGAAATTAATACAAATACGATAATTACATGACCTTAAACAGTTTCCACGATGCTATATGCAAGTAATACAATACTGCTGGGTAGGCTGCGGACCTGTCGTGTGGGTTCAGAAGAGGTTAATGGAAAGTGTGTCGTCTGGTCTTGGTATGTCCCCTGTCCTTGGTGTCACCCACAGTCCACTGCGATTGTTTTGTTCCACAGTAATGTCAGTAGCACGGGTTAGTTGTCTGCCAGGTATTTTCCTGAAAAGTTTTATCCTTGTTATGTTATGTCATTTATGGATCTTTTATAGATCTACTTCAGAGACAGTTACTACAGTAAACTGCATGATTATATAATAATGGACGTAACGACAATAAACCTATACAAAAACCAATAAATTAACTTACACACTGTAGAAAAATAAAAGATACTTTTTGCAAGGATGAAATAACCTTTTTTGGCTGCATTAAAATCAATCTCATGTGTTATTAATGTTCATTGGTAATCAACAGTAAATAAAGTTTAGCATTAAAGGAAACTGTATTTTCATACAGCTGTTGACTGATTTCAAATTACCAGTACATAGATAATCACTTTTAAAAAATCAAAAGACTTACTTCCAAAAGACAAAATAGTAGGTATTATTTCTACTCATGTCTTATAAATCAAATTAGCAATATAATAGAGAATAATACACAGACTTTTAAATATTAATAAATATAAATTCAAAAATCTGACTAATATTCCTTTGACTTATATTGATATTTGACATCAAACGATAATAATCATTACTTCTTAAATGATGCATAAGAGACTACTTGAAACTCAATAAATGGCAAACATCAGTGTAGGTTTAGAAAGGTTTGACCCGCTGGAAGAGCAATCGTATGACACTAATAATGGTGAAAATAATATTTGGTTTGGAAACCCCTCTATATGTTGTTACTAAAATGCTAAACTGACCTGCGGCAAACCTCTTCTTGACGAGAGAGAAGCGGTATCCTGGACCAGCCAGCTCAATGTCACAGCCCGACAGGGTGCTGCCCTCACTGGTGAACTGCACCGCCAGTGGAGCCGGTTTACTGGGACCTTCTGTTAGCTGAAAGCGTGCTAACAACGAGCCCACACCTGCGGAAAGTCCCGAGGAATGATTCAGGGGTCAAGGAATAAATAATTTAATTCACAACATCTCATAGACAGTGATGTGCACACGGACATCATGTTCAAAAATAAGTGAAAATAACTTCCAACCATGACTCAGACAAAAGGAAAGATGCTGGAAGCAGCTCTCACTGACTGTTATATCTAACTTTGCAGGAACAGGCTTTTGTGTTAAATCCTTATCACCATCAAAGTATTTGCTGGATACAGATTTCAAGGAAGCACTGACTGAGATGAATTTAAAGGAAAATTACACATTATATGAGAGATACAGATACAGTAGAGTACCGATCCATAAGTCATCCAAGTTCAAAAGAAGCTGGACTAAATTGATCATGTTTGAGCCTGGTTATGTTTTATATCTTAACTACATAAAGTAGTTTACTTTCCTTCCTTGGAGACCAGCTTTTCTACTTTGCCAAATATGAAAAAGGCAACAGACAATTTAGAGTACATCAGATGACGTTGGATTTTCAAGTCAGATGCACATATCAAACTAAGCTTGCTCAGTTGAAAATACGTGTAAATATTCTACTGTAGTTTTTACATAAGGCACTAATTCCCAGAGGAGCTCTGGAAACCACACACACAGTCACATGTACTACACCCTTTTCATGGAGCAGCTTAGCTGCATCAATGGCTCCTAATGCAGGTTCTAGTCCAGTGTTTAAAACTACATGTCTGCATAAACTCTGCCACAACTCAAGTTAGATCAGACTAATGTTTGTATGCTGTATGTACTTTTCTTTTAAACCTTATCTATGCTTGTCTCTTGTTCAGTTTTTGTAAAAGTACTATGCCAATAAAAGTAAATGTGTATATACACCTTTAACCAGGGCTAAGTGTGGTAATTGATTCAATCTCTTCAAGGCCAATGCAATCAGAATATAAAACTAAAACCAGGACTCTCATCAATCCCCACAAAGCTATTTTCTAAAGAATATATTACTAAACGGTACATGTTACTTTTATCATTCTGTACATACCTCCGTTTTCAGACTTCTGTGAGATATCAGGAATCTTCCAAAGGATTCTTTGCTGCTCCGCATTCCTGTCAAGATTATAAGGGGACAGAGAACCACATACAGTGGGTACGGAAAGTATTCAGACCCCTTTAAATTTTTCACTCTTTGTTTCATTGCAGCCTTTTTC
>NC_048415.1:7248392-7265903 GCF_013103735.1 Etheostoma cragini
TTTTGGAAAATGGCTGCAATGAAACAAAGAGTGAAAAATTTAAAGGGGTCTGAATACTTTCCGTACCCACTGTAGATGAAACTTCTGAAGACCAAATGGCCAACTAAAGGTCAAAGTCAAACGTATAAAGGTTTTGACCATACCAAGCTGCAGGAGGTAAGACAGCCTGCAATTTTGAAACCCCTCCATCGACAGGGACGAGGAACTGCACGTTGTTGAGGGCCATCGGCGTCTTTATGGCCTCCCCGTTATATTTGTAGTCTATTCTCAGGTCAGTGCTGGTGGACTCACATCTCCAGCTCACGGCTAAATTTAGAGGAATCGACTGGAGCCCTTCCGTCGATACCTGCACACCAATAGAGAATATGCGGACACTACTTATGATAATCGAAGTGCCAAAGCATTTTGTCTTACGTTTAGGGATTCCAACATATTGTCATGTTGTCCCTACAGTTCATACAAGCACCCCAAAATGTTCAGTGGGTAATAGTTGATAGGAGGTTGGTATAACTTCAGTGGCTTATTTGACCATACATCTTGTCAAAGCTGTGTACAGTATCTCGTACCTTAGTGACTTCCCAGGCGTGCAAGCTCACCTGATACTTGAGCATGTCCACATTGTAGTATGTTGCCTGTGGCTTCTGCTCTGCCACCTTCTTTAAATGGGATATCAGGTTTGGCATGTTTACCCAGAAGTCCTTGGCATCAGCCTTGGCTTGTGTGGTGGTGTCGCTTGTGGGTAAGAACGTAGAAAAGCATGATCAAAATACATTTCATCCTGGTGGTGATTTGTCTAACATCTCAGCATTGCAAATTTAAAAGACATTTTTGACCAGACAAATAAACCTATTGTGGCAATAATGACTTTGGAAATTTGAGTCCACAGGCTGACTTTGACAGGCATTGGTTAGCCCATTAATTCTTACAAAGAGCCACAAGAGGTCGTGCTTCAGTCTCATTTTGCAGAATTTTAGGAAAACATTAAAATATCATCAAAGAACATCACAGACATATTGCAAAAATGAGCCTGAATTTCTTTTAAACAAAGATTTATTCTATCAATTCAATTTTGTAATAACTAATTTTTAATTATTGCGCTGTAAGGCAAAACTATTTTAGGTTAGCTAATTAACATTTGAATCCCAGGTAGTTTTCAAACCTGAAAAAAAAAAAAAATCAAAGACAATAAACAGAAACAAAACAAAAAAAGCCAACCTCTGTTCAGAGTTGTTGATGATGACCTCATGATGACTCAATATGCAGTCAGCTGCCTTAGTGTCTGAGACGATCTAAGTTTACTCCTCCTCACTAACAACCAAACTCTTCCATATGGGACCATGAATGTTTTAAGCCATTTCTCAGATCATTTTACTAGTTTAAGTCCTTATTTCAATCACAAAAATATGTGCATAATCCCATTTTAGTTCAAACACACTGTATACGTTTAAAGTTTCACTTAGTTTTTATGGCACTTCATGACCCTCTCTTTTAAAAGTGTTTGTTTACTTCATGGTGTTGTATATTTTAGACAATTTCTTTACAAAACACATGGCATGAAATGTGCTGTATAAATCAATGATTATTATAAAAATCCATCATCAACTGGAAACAAACAGTTGTTCAAAGAGTTTGCATTTACTATATTTATTTAATATATAAATACACAAAGTGATTGATTTGATTACATGATACAACATGCACGTTAAGCTTTTATCTCACATGCTCTTTGAGTGAAATTAATATTAATACATATTAAAATGCACAGTGAGTATTTGATTTGGTTTTAATGAAGTTAAGTTAAATTATGGTGAAAAACTGTGTATTTGTTATTTGTTTCTCTGAGAGAGGTGATGCGTAACAGCCGTGTCATTACCAGCAGAGGAGCTGGGGGTTAGGCAGCACATGCTCCAGACGGCTGTAGTTGGTTATGCTGAAGGTTAGCACGGCGGGGGACGAGTTATTGGCAAAGTGCCGCGTGATTCCCGCCGGAAACGACAAAACCATCTCACCTATGATCTTCACAACACACCTGAGAGGAAGAGGAAGACAAGATAGATAAAAGACAAGACAAGGAGTGCGTTAGAGAGAGTGACTGACACACACAGAGTTTTTCTTCTTTGTGTTTTGTCTTTGAACCCCAATTAGTTTTACATACCATGATTTCTCAAAACTTTGTGCTTATGAGCCCGCATCACAGCGTTTATGTATTTAACACTTTGTAGAGCAGGATTCACACATCTTGCTAATATTAAAAAAGCCTTAATCAATCATTTGAACTGATTAGTTTATTCCTCTCAGCTCCTAAACCTGCCCCAAAGCAGTGTAGCCACAAAACATTAGCATGCTCAGGGAGTTCGAGCTTACATGAAACTACGATGCAGGGATGGAAAATGCAGTTACTAATTTTACAGGCCATATTCATTATATAATAAAGGAATATGTCACTTTTTCTAATCCGGGTTGGGGAATCCTACTGTCATATGTATTTCAGGATATGTTGTGTGAACGTGTAAAGCGTTTTGTTGACCTACTTGCTTGGGTCAGCTCCTTTAAAGAAGGCGTTGACTGTCTCTGTAAATGCAGCAGCCACTGGAAGAGTGTCCTGGGCCCCCATGGTGAGAGGACTGGGCCCTCTGGAGCAGCCTGGAGGCAACACACACAAAGACACAGACACAGACACACACACACACACACACATCTATATATTTGGCATAGCAAAAGTCAGGGCTAGTAACTTCAACCATTTATAAAAATACATTTACAACAGATTAATAGATACATGGCCCAATGGTAAAACAGGACTCTGCACTCTCCCTAACCAAGTGTGTGAATGAAATGAGGAACAACACACATGTGCAAACTACTGTGATGAAATAAACTATTTGAAATGAGAACAAATATTAGTGTAAGTAAGGTGGCATAAAAAACAGCAGGTTATGTGTGAAGAGGAGAGCCATTTATCTTTTCTATTCGACTGTGACATTATAGAATAAAAACACAATTACTTCATAAATCTCCCTCAAATTTTTGTATTTTTTATACAGTATGTTACACATTTGCTTTTTTTTGAATAAGCACAGGTAGATAAGAAAAGAAAGACAGAGGGACACAGAGAGAGATAGAAATAAGTTATGCATGCTTATTCCAGACATGCTGTTAAAGCTGAATTATTCTGACAAGATCAAAGGAGATCAGAGAGCCCTAAGATCAAACCAAAAACCAAACAACCAAAAGGAAAAAAGTGACGAGGAAGTGATTAGCAAAGTACACCAAGAATGATGATTCTTCAGGAAATGAAAGCCGGTTAGCGCAGACGAAATGAGACTGAACAATGTCAGGAAGAGAAGGTAGAGGAAGATAGAAAGATAGAGAAAAGACTGCATAGTTGACTGCATGTGGGGGGAAGAGGGGCACTCAGCCAGGAGTTAGCATGGCGTGGGTTAGGTCAATGGAGGGATTGCAAAAGAAGGAAGAGGAAGGTGAGGGGAGGAAGGAAGGAAGGAAGGAAAGAAAGGGCAGGGCAGGGGGCGAAGCTTGCACAAATTAATCTCAGAAGAGTGTGTGTGCACACACTAGCCTGATGTAGAGAAAACTTACCTTCAAAGGTTAAATAAAACTTCCCTCTGTCAAACCACACAAGGGATGGCTGGTCATTCTCTGTGTGGGGTTGAGGGGTGGGGTTAGGAGAAAGGGACGAGGAGGTGGGAGGAGGGATGAAGAGGAGGGAAGTGGTTGAGTAGGGATGGGGGGGGGAGAAAAGGACAGTAGCGTGAGTCTCACATGGCAGGTCTATCAAACGTCACAGTGGGGTGAAACATGGAGGTGGAGTCCGAAGGGACGAAGACGCACAAGCCGAAACAGAGCTGGTGACAACATGGGTGGTGCGTTTTGGTGGGTGCTTGCGTGCGTGAGGAAAGGCAGCAGTCAGGTGAAGTGAGGGCCAGGTGTGTGCTGCTGGATGCTGGCAGTGGTACGACGCCATGTGGGATCCAGGAGAGAAAAGTTGGGGCTGCAGAATCTATAGGTGGGGGAGTGGGGGGGGGGGGGGGGGGGGGGGGGGGGGGGGGGGGGGGGGGGGGGGGGGGGGGGGGGGGGGGGGGGGGGGGGGGGGGGGGGTTTCCAGTTTCAGGGGCAGCAGCCAATGTTTGCTCTATTAGGGAACATATTACACCAGCTGATGCTCTAGTTTCTAGTTTAGGTGGCACTAAACTGGCACTACTTTCTTCATCAGTGACAGATTTTTTCATACTGCTTTATCTATTTTAGGCTTTTCTCTCAGTGTCTTACTGTGCTCACATTTTGCTCCAGGCCTCCACTTTTCAAATTATGAAACAAATGGAAGCATACTGTCATGTATAAAGACATCCTGCAGGGGGCAGGACAAAGACTAGAGAGCAGAGAGATGGAGGGACTGTGGTGCACAGGGAGAGAGATGCTGCGTCCCAATTTTAGTGGCTCCATCCTCCAAGGAACACAGCCTATGAAAGTGAAGTTTACACTAAGTCCTGGTTACCTTTAATCGCAAGTTTATCACAAAGAAATCCCCTTAAACTACAGCTACAAAGATAAAAATACTGATATATTAGGCAATATTATCTTATTTCAAATTATTAGTAACTGTGTTTCTGGTAGATACACTAAAGATATTAGTCAGGTATTCTAGAAATGGTGTCTCCATTACAAAGTTTGTCCACCGCAGTGCGGTAGCAAAATAAAAACCTTGCTCAGTTTAAAAAAAAGAAAAAGAAAATTGGTTCAAAAAGGTTTGCTATGATAGCCAGTATACCATTATCGCATTTAAACTCTCTGCAAATATAAAAAGTTTACACTATACCTCAAACAATATGCAAGTACCAGTGGTAAACTCAGAACTGTGTTTATGTGTTCCGACCATCCACAGTTGGTAACTAGCACTTCAATCTTTTGTAGACAGCTAGCAAAAAGCGTACCAAGTGGGGCATCTTGGTCGCCACGTACCATGTTAGCCAAGTGAGACAAAACTAAAAAGTTTATGCCCAATGCAAATGGCGGACAAAGCAAGCTTCTGAGTTTAGAGTACACATTGGTAACATTCACAATGATGGACAACAAGCAAAATATGTACCAGGTTATTTATAAACAAAAGATATTAATATATCTTGATGCCCATCTCAGTACAAATATCTGATAACGTGACAGGGATTTTGTATTTACTGACATTATTGAACAATGATTTGTTTTGCAGAAGATCCCCAAAAGATGTTGCAAGGTTATGTTGAGAGGTCATGAGACGATTTATGTGTTAGGTTATAACTCCTTTTATTATTATAAAAATACTGGCTAGTTTAAGCATTTGGAACATTGTAAATTTCAAAACAAAAACCTATGAGAAGGGACAATTATTGCACTTGTCACAGATGTGTTAAACCTGTGATGAGAGGTCACAAGGAGAAGAGGCCTAAATTTAAGGACACAAAAGAAAAAGGTGGATTACAGGATATTGTAGGCTGCAAAAAATACAATGGTTCTGTCATCACACTAAATAAGGCCTCGTTTCACAACTGCATTTGGGGGAGCTCCCTTTCAAAAGAGTCAAGTTTGTGCAAATGTGATGTGTTTGGCCCATGAACTCAGACTTTGGACTTTCCAGCCCTTGAACTGGGATTTAGCTCCAGTTTGACTACAACATTACAAGGGATTGTGTTTACATATTGAAGTTTTTCCCAAATAACAATATATGCAGCTAAAAGTCCTTCCACATCAAATGTGTGCATTGAACTTGTGTCAGTGTTTCAGTTTAACACAGAGCAGAGTAGGCTTGTTCTAGTACATACTACATTTTTGATGTAGGGTCCCAGCAGTGAAGGTGTCTTATTAAGTGAATGAATTAACAGAGCTGTTGGGTGATGGAACGATGAGAGCAGAGCAGTGCCTCATGAAGAAAACAAAAGGGCAGGTGTTCAGATGGAGGGGGGTGGTGTTTTGGGCTTGTATTCTCCTATGGCTTTAAAGTGCATGAGTGACAGGTGTGACAGGTGGGTGTCAGGGGTCGAGTGTGGGAGTCAACTGAGGCTTAGGGCCGTTGGATATTGGTTGATCTTATGGCTGTTTGATGCTACTCCAGTGGTAGAGTGAGAGTAGCATGAATACCAACAGCTGTTGCCTGTTTAATTCAGCCTAATTCTAATGCTAAACTTCAAAAAACTTGGTGAGCAGCAGCTCTGATCTGACAGTATGTGTGAGAGTGTGTGTTTGAGTGTGTGTGTGTGCGTGCGTGAGAGAGAGAAAAACAGACAATATGGATCTCAAGGGTCCACAGATAAGGAGCTCTTCCGACTTGGGCTCAACACTCAAACACACTCTTGTGATGTAGACTGGGTACAAAGGTATTTGTGAGGGTTTGCGCGCAAGCGCACACACTAAAATGTGTCGCCAAGAGATGAGCCACAAGGTTTCCATGGTGACATGGCGTGATAGCCACTGGCGCACAGTCATGAAATAAAGAGAAAAGTCTAACAAGCACGCAGATGGGCATAAGGGAAGACACTCAAACATTTTTGTTAAACAAAAAACGCTATTCATGTGCTTTTTGTGTCACCATATTTTTCTTTTTCGTCTGGCAGATTTAACAAGAGAGATACAAGAGAGGGAGTAAAAGTGAAAGTCAGATATGCAGAGAGAGAGAGAGAGAGAGAGAGGCTATCATAATTATTAAAATCTGGGCAAATGCGTGGAAAGGTTTGCTTCAGCAAAAGCAAAACAATGAAGACAAGTTTTAATTTGCCATGTTTGAAAAAGACCAAAAAATGAATGTGTGGTATGTCCCTAAATCTGTTAGCAAAACGTAAAGCAGATAGTTCAAATAAGTAGGCATTAGGATAATGACAAATGGATGATCTTTTTAAATAATTTGATACAATAATGTGAAAATATTGACGGAAGCTCAATCACAGGCATTCTGAAACTGTGCCATAATGTGAGAAAAAAGACCCCAAAAAGCACGTCACTGTCCCAATACCTACACAATTTTATGAACAATAATCGAGAAAGCACAAAACACTCAGTGATGAACCTTCACCCATCTATGCCAAGTGCACTCTGGGTAAAGACCATCAAAGTGATTGAAAACTGACACAGGAACACAGCCCCAACCCTCTCTCTACTATACCTGCAAACGAATCAAAGTGTCTCTCAAAGGTGGGCAGCTTGTCTACATAAGCATCATCCTCTGACATGCCAAAGAACAAATAAAGAGAAATGGCAAAACAAAAAAGCAGATTGCAAATCAAATCAAGGAAAAAAGTATTGAAAATTAAAATCAGAATAGGTATTGTCAAGCACAAAAACACAAACAAGATGAAAATGTCAAAATTAAAAAGCACTGAAACTGCTTTTTGGTCTACCAACAAAACCAGGATAAAAAAAAATTACGTTTACATTTAGAACTATAATAGAGACATCAGTGAAATCTCCAAACAGAATCCATATCACAGTCTCAATCTAGTAAAACTGGTCACTAATTTGTTAGTTTGTCCCTGCAATCCATTTAAAAAAAAAAAAAAAAAAAAAAAAAAAAGACAGTGACTATATCCTGTTTTTATGGTATATTTATGTACCAGCTGCTGACTCCAGAGTGAGTATTTCTTAAATCTATTAGGACTTAGCCATTTTACGGTTTATTGAGATTTGCTATTATCCACTAACAATCGTACAACACTGACGGTAAAGTTAGATCAAGGAGTATAAACTGTTGCTGTGCCATTAATTCATTAAAAGGCAGGTTTGTCATCAATTTGTCTTCAAGCTAAACCACAATATTTACAATATTTATGTGAAGTTTAATAATTCATTGTATTAACACTTTTTTATGAGTAATAATTTAAAAAAAACTCCAGGACTCATTTCACACAAACTCTGAGTACAAGGAAGGACAGGGAGAGTGCATAAAATCAATAAGGAACTTTTAATATATTAGACATGAAAAAGTTAAATTCAGCCATCACGGCGAGCCTCTGTGAGCACTGCCTTCAGGAGACAGGCTGCACAGCTCAGTGACGGTTGAGGGATCACACACCTGACACAGACACGGAGAGCTCTTTATTGACCGTGGGCGTGGTGGCGGCACTCATGGAGTTGGTGGAGGAGATGGAGGAGGTGCTCTCGGCCCGCGCCAACGGGGCGATGGGAGGGGGGCTGGCTGAGTGGATCGGTGGGCTGAATGGACGATTCTGAACAGATTAAATTAAAAAATTAAAAAAGTAGGACAAAGAATGAATACAATAAAAAAAAATTTAAAATTCAAAAACATTTTTGCAGGGTTTTTGCATCTCTTTCTTTGGTATACCTGGTAAACATTTGTTAAAGTTAATTTTACCATAAGCAAGTTGTGCGGATGTGATTGGCTTTTAGCGCCTCTATTATGGATGTTTTCTGCTACTCCATGCAAGGATGCAGTTGGGCCAAATATCAGGAGAACAGTGACTGAACTCTTCCAGATATTAACTCACCACAACTTGTTGCAACAGTGAAACCGCTTGACATTGTTAAGTGGGATAACCCTAACCCCAACCTTTAAACATACCAAAACACAACCATCTCTATATAAAGTGACAATATGAGGACTGCAACACTTACTGCATCTCCTACAGTGGGTTTCCCTGGTGGAAGTTTGGGTCTTGACGGGGGGCGAGGTGGAGGTGGTGGGGGGTTGGGGTTGACTGACGAAGGAGTGGCAGGTCGCACCGGAGAGGAGGAACCTGCAGAACAGAGCAGAAACATTTAGAGATTAATTTATAACACTCTACTTTTCTTTTCAGACGCGTAATGGTGTGGAAACAGGTGCAGCAGAAATGCAAAATTGGTGCAGGATGGACAGAATCCTCTTTAGACGAAAGCATGTCAAGCATAATTCCTATTTTTGTATGTTTTGGGAATATATTTTCATAAAGAGAATGTAACGGAAAAGCATATTATTTTACTATAAACAAGGCATGTGAATACCTAAGTATAATTGTTTTCCTGTTTATAAAAACCAACTAAGTTACATATTATTGTTTCACTTCAGTCCTTGAAATTGGGTTTTTACTTCTATACAGTATTAAGAACAGACAACCTCCTATTTTAGCTGCCTTGGGGATCTCTTACCACTGACAATCAGGACTTTCCTAAAGCTGCAACCAGACAGAATTCATTCTTACAACATTGAATGGTTACAGTCAGTGCACAGCTGTTTGTCACGCACTTTCTTTTGTGAACCATTGACCAAAGAATGATCAATATTCTTCCTTGCATTATGCCTTTTTCTTCACATAGTTATGCATTCTGTGTTTGGCTCTCTAGCTCATTCAAATTTACCAGAAAAAAATGTTTGTCTACAGCATAATGGACAGTTAAAATTGCTCATTCTTTTAAAAAGGTAGAAGTTTGAAAGAACTGGTTTACAACTCCTACAGAAGACACTGTGCGATGAGCACTAAAAATGAAAATGTTCCAACTGACCTTTAAATAAGAGTTAGTCAGAACAACAACCTCTGGTAACATAACACAAACCTGCAGCAGAACGGTGGGGTACATCAAACAAGGCAAAAACATGACCTCTTTTCGAGGGATAAAACACGCATTCACGGTAGGCCTGTACGATTAATCAATATAAAATCGCGATCTCGATTCACCCTGCTCAAAATTAAATTTTTAAATAACTTCGATAAAAAAAATAAAAAAAATAGACTGGTGATTCTCCTTACATTTTTACAAGCCAACTGCATCACAAACACTACTACTTTCTTCTGTGAGTTTTAAAAATAGACTGTATAAACTAAGTTTTAAAGCGCTCCCGAGCGCTGCACTGCTCTCCCTTCTCTTTATTGAAGCCTCTATGTTTACAGGCTTGTGGTGATGCGCAATGTGCTGTACATGTAAAAAGAAAATGTACGTTTGGTACTCCCAATTTGTTTTGTTTTGTCTTGGTCGAAAAAAATCTTAGCAGAGAATAAAGATAAATTCTAAGCAAATAAATCGTGATTCATATTTTTCCCCGAATCATGCAGGCTAAATTCACAGTTCACTTTGTGAACAAGTTTAACAACAAAGATGGTGCAATCAGCTGAAAGGAAATTTAAAGATGGTGCAACGTTGGTAATACAATCCCTTCTCAACTCCAACTCAAAACAATCTCTACCATACAATAGTTCTGTGGACACTGTTCATATTAGTCACTTGGCCGGTATGATGACCAGGAAATTGTCCCTGTGTTTTCATTAATTCTATTCTTGTGTGAGTGTGACAATCAATCATTGTCCTCTTATTTAGTTATTATCTAAAGATAATTCAGGCAATTGTTTCCACCATTACAAGTACAAAAAAAAAAAAAAAGTTTTCTATAGACTATATTCCAGTTAGAATCTTGGACTACTCACCGCTATTCGTGCCACCAGCTCCAGATGTGGGACCCGGTGACGACACCACTGCCCGATATGTGGGGGGAGGAGGTGGGGGAGGTGTAATCCAACTCCCCAGGATAGCATCATTGGGCGAGGTGACAGTTTCACTTCCGTCCTCTTTGGGTTGTGTGACGTCTGTGTTCTTGGACTGCTTCTCTTGAGATAGGACAAGTGGCGCTGGGACAGAGCACGTTTCAGGTCCTTCAGCAGGCAGAGCCACAGCTGGAGGGGTGCTTGCTTTGGGAGCAAGGGCTAGTGGGACGCTGGTGGGTGAGTCCAGCAGAGGCGGAGAGGAAATGGGAGGAGACGCAAGCTCCTTTGGTGGTGCAAGGGGTGGAGAGGTGGCAAGCGTGAGAGGATTTCGATCCTCAGGTGTAGGAGGACCTGAGTGGACAGTAGGTGCAGTAGTCTCCCCTAAGGAAGATGGGGGGGATGGAAGAGAGTGCACAGGTTCTTGTTTTGGGGGAGGGGATGTAGGGAGTGGTGGTGCAGGGTCTTCAGGAAGAGGTGGTGATGTAGGTAAGGGTGGAGCAGGAGATTCAGGTGGAGGCAGGGAGCCTGGAAGAGGAGGTGCTGGTTCCACTGGGAGGCGCAGCCGGTCAGGAGATTCAGCACTAAAGCACACCCAGGTCTCGCCTGTTTCCTCGCCAGCAGAGGGAGGCTGCTCTGGTCCAAAAATGTTGTCCAGGTCAGCTATTGAGGGCTTCCTGGTGGAACTGTCTGCTGCTGTTGACACTTCTAAAACAGACAACCAGAGACCAATCAAAGGCTGTGTTTGCAGAAGTGCTCAGTAACTTTACACACAGAGATAAAACGTGACAGGCCGACAGTGGAAGCTTGAACATAAAGTTGGAGATCAAATGCAATATTTTGATTCGCCCCGAGGTGAGGGTGTGATATAATAGAAGACAGAAATATTTACCAGGGTCATCTACAGAGGGCGGGCCAGTTGACACTGGAGAAATCGGGACATTCTTGGGTGGAAGAGGAGGGGGAGCTGCAATAAAATCATAAGGGCAACAATAAATAGTCCTTTAGGACAGAATACTGCCAAATCAACATAAATGATGGTTGATAAGGCAATGCTTATATCAAGTTAATTCATGTTGTTGAAGACTTTTCACGTCACTGCAATTTATGGTGGGCTGCATACAATGCTGACAAACGAGATTTTCTTGTAACAAAAGCATTACAAATTTAGATCTAATACATGTATACATACATCTGACAAAACACAATCACACAAGTTGAGGATAAGGGATCATCCCAAAAATCATTAACCATGCAGCACAGCACACATTCAGTCACCAGTATGCCAAATGCAAGGAGAAGGTAACAAGGGAGTCGGGGTTGGTGCAGTATGGTAAAAAATACTGAAATCTCCCAAAATAAACAACAAAGTACAACAGTGAATCATTAGGTTGTGAAATGGCTGATGAAATGAAACAGGTCACAGCTGGCTGAGAAAGAGAAGCAGAGTCTTATGCCACACAAGTGTTTGATCAGGTCAGTTTGCAGGTCTGTTTGTTAGTCGTTTGATGATGACGATGATGATGATGGGGGCGTAAAGAGGTGAGCTGATGGATCAGTCATTCCAGGGAGAAGAAGAAGTGTGACACAACATGCACATAGTTTTATAACTTACTTCCTGTGGGAAAGGATCTGGTCAAAGAGGATTCAGGGTCTGACAGAGGAGTCCCCCACGCATCGGACTCAGAGAAACCCACTAAGTTCAGGAGGGGACAGAACAGGCCAGGTCAGGGGTATTAGAGGCAAAACATTTAAAGGGTTTCTCATACTTTCGGGCTGTAAAAACCCATTCAGTATTGGGTTCATTCATTATGGTAGGATTTTTTGCAGAGATTTATTAGACTGCATACATTTTAGCTTCCTAAAAACCTCAAAAAAACATGCAACTTAGTTTAGAATACATAATACATAGTATCATGAATATACTGTAAATGTAGTGGACAGATTGTATTAGTTTTAGCAAGCTGTACCTAATCAAGTTAAAACTGAGTGTAAAATTAGATATACCACGATAAAAATGCGTATCAACAGTATATCGCACATTCCTCGTCATGCTTTTGTAAAGATATAACCTTAATGGGTTAGAAAGTAAAACATTAACAATTGTTACACACACAGATTTTATTCGTCTGAATGAATGTATATAGGGAATTTGTGTGAGGTTGAGGTTGGTTACGCCTGACATACCAGTTATGTAACAGCTAAGAGCTCTCCCACAGCCTGTACCACTAAATCCTACTGGATTGGCTGAGAGCGTGTGACAACAGTGTCTGCATATTAACAAGCTGCACTGTGCACATGAACGTGACCTCCACGCCAACCACATGCCAATTTCAACTTTGACCTTAGCAAAGACAGATGAAGTGAACAGTGAATCCACAACTGCAATGTGAGCCTGAGGGTAGAACAATGATGTTAGAGAAATAGGTGAGAGGGGGGAGGCGGAGGCGGAGAAGGAGAGAAAGGGTATCTGCTTTGACAGCCAAGCAGGGCTTAGCTTGCAGCCTTAAAGAGACAAAAAGTGTGTTCAGAAAGCCTTTTTCATTGGGTTGCTATCCCAGTTTGTTGCTAGATTATGTTTGTGTTGTTACCTGTTTAACAGTCACAGCAATGTACACACAGACGCGTGAGAGACAACAAGAGAGAAATTCAGACTGACAAGACACACGGAGGAGGGTTACCTTCAGTTTTAGGTTCTCCAAAGGCTGTTTCCAAAGGAGGCCCAAATAAGGCTGTGGTGTCTTCAGAGACTGGAGACTTTTGACTGCTGCAACACACAAAGGACAAGAGGAAAGAATTAGTTACAAAAGGTCATTATAGGAAACAGCTATGCTGTACACATCGTCTAAGTATAGCTTCCGTCATCTGATCATTTACAGGTAGAATACATTTGAACACATAACATATCCCACTTGGTAAGGAAATAAACAATATTTTATCCCTAGACCCAAGTAAATAAAGATCCAAAAGCCCTATCCTATTCAGACTTTATGGCTGAATAGACAAATGTCTTTTCAATCTGCTGTCGACTTAATGAATTGGATGACTGTTGAATACAACTGTATTATTGTAATTATTACTTTTCATTTGTCCGTGCTTTTTTGGCACACTATTTGCCGTTCTTTTGTTTAGATCATGTGGGGTAATTTGAACAATTTATGGATATGGTTGCTAATTTTGTGATATTGATTTGATTGTGATGAGATATTTTCTTTTTTTTACCAGCACAGTTACAACATATTCAAGCAGTGATGGCAATTTGTAGCTGTGGGGAGAGGACTATCTTCACCTGACAAGGTGCATCTGTACCATGGCTAATAGTACTGGACAGACAACAAACAAAGATACATGTAGACACTAGAAACCAGCATACAACCAAACCACAAAAACATGAGGAAAAACTATAAATACAACTATAAACCATCAACAAAAGCATTCATACTAGAAGAACCTGTGTTCATGTTCCCACAGCACACAACGCATCATAGTGTTGTTGAGTAGCTAAACACAGTGACAGCTCTGCAGATTCATTGAAGCCTCAAGTGGCCCTCCAGCAAAATAAAAAACAATTCTGTCACTAAGTTGTTATGTTTTAGTAGAATGACAAAAGTTGTGGGAAAACTAAACAAAATCTTGTTGTTTTTATCATCCATTATGTTAGAAGCACAACTTATCTCATAGCCTTTGGTTACATTAAGAGTATTGCGCAAAGAATTTCCATGATATTAGTTATACTGATATTTTTTATTGTTGTTAAACTTTTCAGCTAATACTAAAGTAACTCCACATCCCAGTTAGATACCCTGCTCAATTGAATAAAAACCAGACAGCAGCAGCATATGCAGAGGGTTTCAGTGACACAAAAAAAGAGGTGACACTGGATGTTGCTGACATCCGAGTAAATATGTAAAAATCCCCAATGCCATCACCTACATTAGCTTACAATACATTTTACCGCATGTGCCAAAATAATGCAGTATGCAGTCTCTACTGCATTGCTTTACAACACAAAGGTTTATCTTTTAATGGTACAAAGCAGTAAAAGGGAGCCAGTGTCTCAGCCCAAATAAAACCAGTGAAAATTGCTTTTTAGTAATGCAAAAAGAGTAAAAACACAGATACATAGCCCAATGCCATGGGACAGGCAAAGAGATCAGCAGTGACACATACAGTATGATACACATAGCAGCACCATCACATTACGTGGCAGTATCTTGTCTCCCCTCAGTGAACAGAGAAGTACATACCTGGGGGGTTGCGGTGCCGGGGCTGGTGTGGGGGCCACAGTGGGTAAAGTAGGGACGACACGTCTCGGTCTGGCAATCTCCTCACCTGGAAGCAAAATTACATCTGTTTAGCACATTTGAGTCTTTTTAATCAAATTCTCTGTAATTCATCAGCATTACAAGTGAACCTGGCCTAAGCTGCATCAAGACTGATACTCACTGGATGGGTTCCGTTTCAAACCCTGTAACATACAAAAATGAAAGTAAATGTAAAAATCCAAACATAAAACTGCAAAAAGACACTAACAAGTACAACATTGCCTTTATTCAAATAACATTTATCTATAATGCTACCAACAATCGGCACCCTACATAGACCCATCTATGTGGAACAGCTGCAAATATAGTAAATACATGTGTGGCAATCCTCAAAAAATAAATCATACTTTTCTTTTTATATAAAATCTGTGTGGTTTAAACAGAACAATGATGCATGCTGTACAGCAGTGAAGGTCAGAGGTCAACTTAATCTGATGAGACCTGCGGAACTACCTGACCAGTTCCAAATTCCCCAAGAGTAACCATCACTAACACACAAACACTGTACAGTACAGACAAGTTTGTACTACAGGATGAAAAAATGCCTCTATTACACAGAATTGACAATCAGAGGAAATGAGGGGGGAGAGAGGGAGAGAGAGAGAGAGAGAGAGTAAAAGGTCACACAGGCGGGACAGAAACTAAGGACAAGGCAACCCACGGTCAGCGCCCCAACCCGTGGTCCATTACTAATTTTTTGTTTATTAAGCATTTTTTGGGGGGCGTTTTTTGCCTTTATTTTTTTTTTAACGGCTTAAGACAAGAAGAGGAGAGAGAGGGAAAACGACATGCGCCGATGAGTCGAGGAGTAAACTTCTTTATATGGTTGTGCACTCTGCCAGATGAGCTACACAGGCGCCCTACATTTCTTATTTCTATTTCAGCACTATAAAAAGTATTTCTTGTGTATTTACCACCTACAGTACATTTTCATACTAATTGAAAATCCTAGCGGTACAACTTCAGGAGGGCTAATGCTGACCAGCATGACGGGGGTTCCTTAGATGTCACTGTAAACAACAATTCATTTGCCTTAGAAGTGACGCACTGAACACTGCTAATTCAGTGAAATATGGCACAGACAGTCCTAACAAGTCACCTCAGCAGCTGCTTTATATCAGATGGACAGCAAAAATGTCTGCCATTAGGGACAAAGTTTAAATAAAGGAGAATAAGTCACACTGATAAATACCTTCAAAGTTCAATAACAATAACATTGTTAATGTCATGTAACAGTAACTGCTGCCTGTAGTGAGCTAACTATGATGTGAGCATTGGTTTGACGTGTCAAGAGAGAAGGTTTGAGTCTGATAAAGTTTGAGTGTAAGGAAGTTAAAAGAGAAATGAGATGTTGTTGGAGAGGCATCAATCAACATAATAATATTGCCTGTCTAGCTGTCATATTAAAAAAAACTGTGTATACGAGCGTATGTAAGAATTATCCATGTGAGGGACACAAGAGGCCAAGAAAGGCAGAGGGCAGATAAGGAGAGAGGAGTGGAGAGAATGGGGTAGGGGGGAGACAAGAGCAGATGAGATGAGAAGACACAACAATGGGGATTGACTGAAAAATTACATCAAAGGGTCCAGCTGTTAAGAGTGCAAATTTTCTTCCCAGAACAGAGACCAAGCACAAAGCCATTCAAGATGAAAAACAAGCATGCTAGTGATCTTGAGAATCTAGGGGGAAAAAATGTAGTTATTTATCAGTTTAAATATTAATGTCAAAACAAATTAGCCAACGGTTTTGACCCCTCGCCTCAGCCACTGAACCCACCTACACATTTTTCGGTCTAATTTAACCCGAGTCCGAGGACAAGGTGGTGCAAAAGGGTACAAGAAGCACGTGACATTATAAGCCTGATCCCAGGGAGACAGAAAGAAAAGGACACTTACCGGGCTACGTCTCTGTGACCAGCATAAAGGAAGAGAGAAGAGACACCTGGTCAGAGAGTGACAAATCAGTAAAGCAGAAATCATATGCATGAGGAGGAGAAGAATTTTGGCCTGGTCGGTCAGATTTGGGGATCAGGATGATGACGGGTGCTTTTCATTATGCTAGCTTAAGTTTCCTCCTTTCCTCTCCTCCCTCTGAAATTGTTCCCCATTATGCCATCTTGGATCTTTTAATCCTTTAATTGCACGTTGAGGAGAAGAGGTGGCTTCTCACTTGGCAGCTTAGGCTCTCCCGTCTTTTCCTCGCATCTCTTACTTTCTCACTAAGAGTAGCTAAGATGCAAATGAGGCAAGCAAGGAGACATGTTAGCATAACGAGAAGAAAATATCCATAAAGAGGGTGTGATGTGCTGATCGGTCTTAAAATTAGTGAGACATTTCTTCTGAAGCCTTACGTGGTGGTTTCAAGATGTTTGAGCATAAATGCAAATAGGTCAATAAGCAGTGGTGGAAGAAGTAAGATCCTGTACTTAAGTAAAAGTACTAATACCAGAATATAACAATACTCTAGTAAAAGTCCTGCACTGAAAATGTTACTTATTTAAAAGTATTCAAGTAACATCCGGAAAATGTCCTCAAAGTTTATAAAGTAAAAGTACTCGATTCTGAAGAATTCTCACATTTTAGAAACGATTAAAACAGTTCTGTGTTTAATCATCTCAATCATTTTTACCAGGACATTTTAACTCTTACATTGTTGGGTAATTAGGGCCCGAGCGCCGACAGGCGGCGAAGGCCCTATTGGAACTGAAGGAATTATTATTCTTTCTTTTATCCGGCAA